>NC_057940.1:11152838-11290338 GCF_018555375.3 Anguilla rostrata | reverse complement strand
GACTGAGACAGATTCACCTACAGCACTGAGACTTAACACAGATTCACATACAGCACTGTGACTGAGACAGATTCACCTACAGCACTGTGACTGAGACAGATTCACCTACAGCACTGTGACTGCACACAGATTCACCTACAGCACTGAGACTGCACACAGATTCACCTACAGCACTGAGACTGAGACAGATTCACCTACAGCACTGAGACTGAGACAGATTCACCTACAGCACTGAGACTGAGACAGATTCACCTATAGCACTGAGACTGAACACAGATTCACCTACAGCACTGAGACTGAGACAGATTCACCTATAGCACTGAGACTGAACACAGATTCACCTACAGCACTGAGACTGCACACAGATTCACCTACAGCACTGTGACTGAGACAGATTCACTGCTCATCTTGTGGCTTCTGCCACAGTCCTCAGTGAGTATGACTGAATGTGTCAGCATTAGCACAAATCTGCAATCTGCATTCTCCAAGTCATAATCTCAAAGTATAAGCAAGGAAACCAGAACTGGGGGTGCAAAATGAAAAGGTATTGCACTGGTGCTCTCTCTCACTCTCTCTCTCTCACACACACACACAGACACACTCGCACACACGCACACACGTACAGAGCAGCTCACTGTGGTCAGACTGCTGTGGGCTCACAGCTGCTGTAACTCCTGTCTGCACTCCAGACAGGAGATTTAAAAACACTCACAGGAAGGAAACACACTCGTAAGCATGCAAAACTTTCTACGGGAGAACTCCCCTTGCTCTCTCTCTACCTCCCCTCTGTCTTTTCTTTCGACCTCCTTTCCCTTCTCCTTCATTCACACCTCCCTCATCCCTTTTTCCTCTCCCAGTTACCTCTGTCTCCCTCACACACACACACACACACACACAGGGGCCCCTCTCTAAACACCCCCCCCCCCACCTCACACACACGGGTAGTGTTCCTATGCGTGAGCAGCTCTGCTCGCAGCTGAATGTGATTTATATATGTGCTTAGCATAGGCAATGGGGGAGGGGGGGGTGTGTGTGTGTGTGTGTGTGTGTGTGTGTGCACGGAGCACAAAGCCAGGCAGGATACGACAGAGGTCAGAGGTCACCGCAGTGAGGCTCGGGGTCTTTGCGCATGGCTGACTTGTTTACAAAGGGGTTTCTTTAAAGAGAAAGAGGAAGAAAAAAAAATACAGCAGGAAGTGGAAGCTGTTTATGCAGTGACTGATATTTCCATGAAATAAATTCCTGCCTGAATGTCAAATACAGGAGGGGGGGGTAGTGAAGGACTGAGTAAAAGAGTCTGCTAGCGCTAAATGACTGTGACTATTACAGTGTGTGAATGTGTGAGAGACACAGGAGAGACACGGGCGGGTGCGTATAAGAGAAACCAGCACAGTCCTACAGGGCTGCACTGCCTACATGCATACGCTCAGGTTCTCTGCGCAAAACAAACTCCATTTCAGGGCCACAAAGCTTTCATTCATTCACTCACTCACTCACTCTCAGTGCAGCGTGTAACTCAAGAGCCTGCAGGTCATGTCCTGTGCTATAGGAGACTGGAGTTAACCGCTTAATTAGGGGATGAGTCACATCATGGGCAGCCACCGCTTTGCATAAACGAGTGCCTCATTTTCTCTGCGTTTTATTTTGCTCAACCCCCCTGCACACTTCTCTGCAGCTCTGCAGTTTAAAATCAGTGCTACCGTAATGACCCTCACAGTTACCTTCTTTTAGCCGAGTGTTCACTCGTCAGCTCAGGCTGCAGGTTCAGACATTCGCGAATTAATTTGCCTCAGGAAATCTCATTGGGGTTAAGTGTCCACACAGCTGTGTCCTGGTAGCTATGAGTACGGTATATTCAGCTAATGAGCAAAAATAAAAGGTAAAAACCAACACAAAATCAGTTTAATGGGTGTTGGGCCGCCACAATTCTTGATTTTGTGGCTCTCGGTTGATTCTGCGTTCAGCTCGTCTGCATAATTGCCTGCCCATTGTGCTCTGCACCTCAAATTAAAACACAAACATTAGCAACACACGGACCGAGGCCTGAGATATGAATCTCCACACACCGCTGCCCTGCGCTGCAGATGCCCCGCCCCCCCCGCTGACATCACCTCAGACACGGTCGCTGGTGACATCAGCGGGAGGAGATTCTAGGTCAGTGAAGCGCCCGCCAAACCCATCCCAGCACTGGGCCCTCAGTGACTCACTGAGCCTGCTCAGGACCCTCCGAGCGCTGGGCTGCAGTTCGCCGCTCTGCGCAGACTTGTCCCGGCTCGCTCGCGCCCTTCCGCTCTGGGACCCGACACGCACGTGAGCTCGGGGATGCTGACACACGCGGCCACGCCCTCCCCCGAGCACGTCCCACAGCCGTTACTATGGTTATGGGACTAAACGTTTGAGCAGCAGCCAGAAGGCAATAAATAAATAAATAAAAAGGCAGGTGACAGAGCTCTTTGATGAGACAGACAGACAGAGAGAGAGGGAGAGAGATACAAAGAGAGATAGAGAGTTTAATAAAACCTTTTTTGTTCCATTTATTCCATTTAACCTCAATTGGAATACAAAGTCAAATCTCAGCCATTTTTCTTTTTGATGCCACAACAAATAAAAATCATAAGCATTGCGTGACCAGTACAAATAAAAAATGACTTAAATATTACAAGTCAGCTGGCCATCACACCATGTTGCATAGAATCCTGGTATATTGTTCTTCCTGGTCTTCCAAATACACAACTTAGCCAAGCCAGACACATAAATCAAAAGACAGTCCTTCAGCCCCCGATGACGGGTGTAAAAGAAAAACCCTCACCCAACCCCACAAACCAACTGACGAGAAGCTACAAAGTTAGAAAAAGACCCTTCAACTGGTCGCAGACCAGGAAGAGATTAAAGTCTCCTTGTGACCACAGAAAGTGGTGGGTTCAGGTGTGTCTGTTTGCAGCTGTGGTCCCGTGAACGATCCTGCACCGTAGCGCAGCTGCACGCTTCTCTAAGGGAGGTTCACACAGCGTCCCCTCAGAGAGAAATCTGGCCCCAACGACTCTGACCACCTCAAGGCTTTCAGGTCCTTCAAAGACTCCAGGTTTGCCATCCTAACACAAGTGAGGTATACAGCCTGCTTTTTGACATCCTCAAAGCTCCCCGTCTCTGGGGTGCAGAAAGAAAGGATTTTCGTGACGTCATCCTGCTGTGCGTCCCTCACGGCAGCGGTACCACTGAACAGCTGGTCCTCGGGCACTGCCTCTGCCAGCCCTCTGAGCCTCTCAGAAGCTGCCAGGCAGAGCCGCTCCGACCTCCTCCGCTGCTCCATGCGCCAGCCGAGAGGACCGCGTGCCTGCCAGCCCCTGAAGGGCTCCTGCTGACCTCCACCCCTCCCCCTGTCTCTCAGGTTGTCCAGCTTTGTACATCCTTTCTTCACCATAAAGGCCTGGATTACGCACCTACGGTTTTTCCCAGATCCATTCCCCTGCCTGTGAGATGTTCCTTTCCCACAACGAAGACCCACACTGCTGAGCCAGCAGCACAGAACAGTAACAAGGACTGAGGCCTGTTAGCTCAATCCCCTGAAGGTTCAGTACAGAAAGTTGCCGGGCAGTGTAGTATAATGGGTAAGGAACTGGTCTTGTAACCAAAATGTCACAGGTTTGATTCACTTTGCCTGAGGAGGCTTGCTCATATAAGCTCAAATTCTTTCCCAAAGTCACTATGTCCTCCTGCCCTGTAATAGAAACCGTTACATCATCTGCATATGTGGATATCCTACTTCTTGCCCCATCAGGAGCGGGTCAACAGCAAGGCTATACACCTGCTCCGATACCCTGCCTGTTGTCCCTTAAAACAGGAACCAGGCGGCTCAATGCACTCCCCACTGAGAAACAGAGAGAAACGCAACCTGTCATTCAACAAGGTTGCCTATGGGTTTGGCTTTGGTTATTTATGAATTAACTTTTTTATTTATACGTTTTATTCCAGTTAATTAATTATATGTCTGTGTCATTCTAAATTGTTTAATTGTGAACTGCTTCGGACATATTGTTTAAATACAACCATACCAATAAAGAATTATTGAATTGAAAGAGAGAAAGACAGAGATAGAGACAGACAGAGAGCAAGCGAGAGAGAGAGGGAGGGAGAGAGAGAGAAAGAGAGAGCAGGAGGGAGGGAGGGACGGAGAGAGAGAGCGAGTGAGAGAAACAGTGAGAGAGAGAGAGAGAGAGAAACAGTGAGAGAGAGAGAGAGAGAGAGCAAGTAAGAGCGAGTGAGAGAAACAGTGAGTGAGAGAGTGAGAGAGAGAGAGAGAGAGACAGATCTAGGGCCTGGACCAGGAGATGCCTGTTCTGACATGGCTGAATAATTCATGGGCTGCCAGCAGGTAAATATTAGCACAGCGGAGCGTGCGCAGAGGCAGGAGGCTCTCCTGGGAACTCCTGCGTCAGGAGTCCTGCCAAAAGCCAGCGGCCACCCCGGCGCGCTCAGAATAAACGCCACACGTCCATCACTTTGCTCAAGCGACCGGAGCGTCAGCCATTTCAAACACTGGACAGGCGCGTGCGGAAGACTGCCACGTGACAGGTCCCACGCACAGACGACCAGCCGAGGCCGTCTCAGGCGCTGGGAAAGGAGTTTGAACCTAAACTGCTTCCTGTGGTCACGTGACTGCAGACGTTCGCCCCGTTATTTACTCTAAAGGTGTGGAGAAAAACATGCAGTCTGCAGCACCAGCACAGCTCATCATAAAGCCTCATTAGGCTCGGTATTCAAACCTGCACACCCAGGTCACTGCTTTACTCACTCATGTGCACACACGAATCTACATACACAACCTACACACACACACACACACACACACACACACACAAATCTACACACACAACCTACATACACACACACACACACACACACACAAATCTACACACACAACCTACTACACATAACCTACATACATACACACACACACACACAACCTAATACACGCATCATGCACACACAACCCACACACACACACAACCTACATACATAGACACAAAACCAACACACACACACAACCTAATACATGCACACACGCACAACCCACACACAAACAACCTAATGCATGCCCAATAACACAACGCATGAATGTGCACACAAACACACGCACGCACACTCAAGCATGCACAAGAACACAAACAACCTTACACACAAACACAAAGCCAAACACACCCTTGCACACACAAAGATGCAAAATAATGACATCAGGCAGGCTGTTTCTTGTTTCTCTGCTATCCGAAGCGTTTTCTCATTAGCGATGCACTGTATGGGGGGATGGAGAGGGAGGGGGAGGGGAGGGGAAGAGGAGAAGGAGGGGGAGGGGGAGGGGTGTTTGGGAAGTCCTGCTTGCTTTTGTGCTCAACAGGCCACAGTCAGAGGAGGGAAGGGGGAGGGGGGAAATCACCATGCTTGGCTTCAGCTGAAAGCACATTTCCAGAAAACAGAATAAAATGGCAGCTGTAAATTCAGAGAGGAGAAGCGGCATCCTGTCCCATTAGGCCCTGTCTGGACTGCAGGAGGAGGGCCACAGAGCCCCAGAGCAGGAGAGCAGAGGGGAGCAGAGTGGAGGTGGGTAACATCACTGAAACCGCGGGTACAGCTAAAGCTATGGCGCACATAGTGGGGGAAAATATCAGGATTTTGTTTGAATGTAAAAGAACAGGAATGATTTCAACTTGGACTGCCATGAGTCAATTGAGTGACTCAGCCAAAGTCAGTGCAATCCTCATGTTGTACAGGTGAACAGACAACTGATCAACATGTTCCTTCAAAGTGCTTATGTCTATCTCTTAGGCCTAACTCTGGAAGCTCTGAGGCTTCATTAAAAAAAATAATAACAACAACAAAAGTTAAAAAAAAAAACAGTAAAGAGCTTAGTGTGGGTGGTTTCTGACAAGATGCTCTAGTATTAGTTTGAAAACTGCTTAATAAAAACAAACAACCTAAAACTTAAGAGTTCAGGTGAAGAACCATGAGAAGAACCATACAAACTACTTCCCAAAAACATTCAGCAGACTGCTCTGATCTTTACATTGTACTTCCCTGTTTCTCACACATTGGAAAAAAGCAAAAAAAAAAGAAAAACAAATCCCTCACTAAACCTCACCAAGTACACAAAACAAACAAAAACCAGTTCCTCCACTGTGCGACGGATCTACTTCAAACGCAACATTCTTTCATTACTGAAATGAAATAGCCTAAGTGTTGCTAACCGGTACTGACAGGTGATTTCAGAATCTAAACTAAACAGACTGCAGTCTTACACCGACGCATAGGCAAGAACGGATGAGCAGCAGACACCGTGCAGCAGGAAAAAAAAATCACAAAACTTTCAGACGCGTGTGGGCCCAGGACCAGCAGTGACACAACTCAGCCCCGCCCCCACCTCTGCCTTAACCACGCCCCCTGCTGACATCGCCCGAAACCCACAACCCCGGCTCAGAGCCTCTTCGTTTACACGCGGGGCCCCTGGACCCCACAGCGCAGAAAAGAGCCAGATCCATCATTTTGCTTTAGCTTCAAAACATTACGCAGGTTCAGAGGGAGTCATTTTAGCATCGTGTTCCTTCCCACCAGCAACCAATACAAGATGGAAGAAAGAAAGGGCACACCTGCCGAATGACTCATAAATAGCCCAGCACAGCCCTTCATGGACTCTTCAGAGGACAGAGTCGGCAGGAGGGCAAAAAGATCACATCTGCTTTTCAATACTTACAAAAATACACTATTTCTTCCCTTCCTGTCTCCCTCCTCAGCTCACTGTGACCTGCAATGGGCCAACTGGTGGCCATGGCAGGGAACTTCTGAACTGTTTAATAAACAAAGGAAAGTAACTTCCTCATTCTCGCCTGTCGGCAAAGGATACAACGATGCATCCTTTATCTAAGATGACCGTTTTTTTACCATCTGGCTAGGCACCCGCTGACTTAGCACGGGCCTGTGAACAGCACACTGAAGCTGCCGAAGTGCAGTTTCTGTGACGCCATGTTGGAGGCAGTAGGGAAAAGGGGGGACCCGTATATGGTCATGAAGTCCGGGAAGTCCAGGGCAAACGCTCTTCAGATCATACGGCTCACATCAGGTCAAGGCTTACAGAATGTACACAACTGACAAGCCATTAACCACGTCTGACAGGTCTACAACTGCAGCTAAAACTAGCCAGCCAGCCAAACGGTTTGGGATCTCAAGTTGCCAAGTCTAATAGCACCTTGGACTAGCTAATATAGCAAATAAGCAGGTTGCGGCAGGTAGGCTATACTTGGTTGCCGCTAACTAATTTGTCAGTCAAAAAAGTAAATAAAATAGCAAAAATGACTCGCAGAAAGAACTGAAGAGAAAGAGGGCTGACTAGTACAGTTGTAAGCAGGCACGCCATAAATTCAACACGACTGACTTAATAGTGATGCAACATGCATGGTGTGTGTGACGGCAGACTAGATGCATTAGCCAACTTCACACAGTTGAGAGGAGGAAGAGGAGGATGTGTTGGAATTTTCAAGTTTTTTTGCCAAGAGTGTAAGATCCTGTCCGAGTGACACGCAGTGACTAGGCAGTGAACCAAACTGTTCCTGAACTGTCCACAAAATATTAAAATATTGTCCAAATGTCACAATCACTTAAATCAGCACAAGGGGAGACACTGGACCAGCGCTACTCACCTCCAGGTCCTGCGGGTCACAATGTCTGCAGGTATTTGCCCTAGCCATGCACCACACAATTAGTTTCACTAATGAACTTACTCTCTGGACCAAGGAGGTAAAATAATTAGTGAAACGCGGTGGTCGTGTACTGCATGTAGGGTTGCAAGATGCCTGGTTTTTGACCGGAATATCCAGTTTTCTAAGTATTTGTTGAGGACAATAAAGCCTAATAAAAAAATTTGCCATTACGTCTCAACCCCCCCTTCCCCTCAGTTTGTGATCGGTTCCGATAGCACCCCCTCACCCGTTCGTGATTAAGCTTCCAGCTGTTGTCTGGTTTTGCCAAATTTATATATCTGGCAACCCTAACTGCATGGTTGGTGTGGATACCTGCAGACGCTGCAGCTTGCAAGACCTGGAGCTCAGTAGCCCTGCATTAGACAAGAAAGAACCCCTAATGCAAATGCATTCTTGTAGGACTGACTTGAAATGGGTGGCTGAAAGACCTATATTGGAACCAACTGCATTGGCAATAGAGAGTAACTTTTCTAACTAACACCAGGAAATGAACTTTAAAAAGGAAGCCAGGTCTTGGCCTCATGATTGTACCTAGTTCTGATCAGTGTGAAACTAGTGGTTTCCACACCTGTTCACTGCTGTTAAGACTGAAAAAAACAACTGGTTGTATGCAATTCACCAAACCGTGGTACATATCACCTCAACATGGCGTCAACCTCCAAGCAACACACTCACAATTCAAATGTAAATCCACGTGGCAAAAACCTGCCTCCCCATTGGTTTACACCGTTCATGGACTAATTTCCAGATGAAAAAAAATCGGATGCAGGTAGGACTACTAAAAACGCAGAAGGAAAATATTCAGCGTAAACCAGACTTTAACAGTGAGCTAATCTTATTTTATTACTATTATTTTGTTCACGCCAGCAGTTTAGTTAGACTTTTATAGTTAATTCTCAGTATATTTACAGCCAAAACCTTCACCTGATCAAAATACACCAAAAACAACTTATGTTGTGGGACCACCAGTCACCCCTGGAGAGGTACCATAGCGATGGGATGCGAGTAACGTATGCCTAAATGTTCTGGGCCAAAAAACAAAACAAACAAACAAAAAAAGGGTTACGAGCCCATTACAATGCAACCACCACCTTTGAGCATTACCTAAACGACTCCATAATGTTCCTAATCCCCACCTATATTTCACTATCAAAACTATGCCCAATTACGGGTTGACGGGCCATACTCCATACCAATACATTAATTATAACCTACCACTGGCACTTCAGATAAATCTAGATCTAGCTTTTTGCGATACACTTGATGGAGCAGGGACCGATGACAGAGCAGTACAGCAAAGCACATTTATGTGAAGACTGGATATGACGACGACCGACCATCTGTCGACTTCGCCTGGGGCCTCCAACAGTTCTGTCCACTGCGTGTCCCCCGAGTCGAGTGAACGAAAGCTGCCATTTTGGGTTAAAGACGAGATCCTTTCTATTATCGGAAGAACAGTGACCACAAATCAAAAAACGTCATGCTTAATATTGCCCCGAGCAGTGAGCGCGAGCTAATTCAAACTTGCTCTCCCAGCAATAAATCATAAGTTTACTTTCTTTACTGCTCGTAGACTAAGGTTAGCACTGTGTGGAGTTACACGTGTTGAATCCGCCACAACACAGGACACCTGAACAATTGGAAGAGTCGGCCAAGCGCTAGCTACGTGACTCTAAATACTCCAATATTATGACAGATAAAACCATCACATGTAGCCATCTACATAATCGGGCAATGCAACGCTGCCAGCTGGTTAGGTTTAGACTAGTTTTCGATTTAGTTGGGAATCTATTCAAGGTATCTTGCAAGCGAACCAACTGTAGCTAGCTAGTTTCTAATGACCTACTAGATCCGTTTTTAAAGTTAAGTCGGTGCAAATGCCTAAAACAAAGTAACCAATGCCTTGCTCGAAATATGAAAAAGGAAAAAAAAAACAGTTGTCCGACGTAGCTAACATAAGTTAGACTCTTTCTTCGTCTAACTTTAGCGAGATCACCCAACCAAACCAAAGCAAGACAAATGGGAAATTGAATAATGATGGCAGCTCCCTTCATGCTTGTCCAGTCCACAAACGACCACTGCACCTCACCCTGCCCCCCTAGCTAACATTAGCCCGTCGCACGTTGCAGTCCGAGAAGCACCTTACCAAGCTTACTATTTCTCACTCCCGCGGTAATTTTCCAAAATAAATATAAAAAGAGCGTTTTCGTATTGCCCCAAGAGTACCCAACATTTCAAATATAATTTGCACGACAATCTGGATTGAAATGCAAGAAACACCGCTCGGTCGCCTGACCACAGAAAATGTCCCCATATTCGGTTCTCAGGACTTCTATCGCGAGTTAGCCAACGCTTAGCTTATTTCAGCTAGCCAATATTAACCATATACATTTCAAAACCAATGTGGTTGCTATCATTACTTAAATATGTACAGATTCACTTGTAATGTTGAGTTGGTTGGTTCTATTTTTAACAGTTTTTCTCATTTAAGCAGAAAGGGAATCTCCCTCAACTCTCCAGCGCACCTCCACACAACACTCAGATTCACCTCGTGTGCGGTTCATTCAGACTATCCAGCGAAGTCCTCCTAGCCAGAAAGGCAACTTATCGATTTTGATTGTGGGCGAAACATTAACACATTTTCCCTTCCAAGTTAAGTAAATTCTATAAAAAATCGCCCGTGTCGCACGGAGTACCTTTCTCACCTTGCATAACGTTAGTTGCCGAAAGAAAACGGATAAAGGTAGGCAGCATTTTCGGGGAGTTCCCTTGTCTAGTATTACAAAAACTGTGAGCTAAGGTTAGCTACCAAGCTAGTAGACTGCCAACAGCATTCGCAGGTTTACCTTCTTACTATCCATATTATAACTGTTACAAACTGAATAAAAATTGGCCGTATATAAACAAAAAGATGCACTTTGTAGATTCTAACGAATGATTCGCACAATGAAAACTCAAAAGATAAGCCAGCATTAACCAAGTCTACACTTAAAATTCTAGCTAGCCTAGTTGGCTAGCTATCGTCCACTACCCAGTTAACTGCAACATCCAAGTAACAACTAGTAAGCCAACGTTAGCTAGTTGCAAGAAGAGTTGGCTAACTAGCTTGCTATTGCCTTGTAATCATCACTAGCCTCAACCCCACCTCCCGCACTCACTCAACTGACCAGCGAACAACTAACCTCCAAAATAAACCAGATACATACATAACAGGTTAGCTAGCTACACTTGGGATTAACGTTAAAAAGCTAGCGAGTAAACTTAAAACAAATTACTCGGCAAGCACATTGTCCTAGCTAGCCAGCCCACACAACCAAATGATTATATAAAAAACTCACCCCGAGTAGTTGGCTAGGTCAGTTTAGGGACTGTCTCAATTAAAGTAATATATTTCCAGCGATATATTCTTTTTGTTAGTTAATAAAGCCGGATAGTCTTCTGTTATAAATCCAATACCAGTTGGTGCCCGTACTTTTGGCTTCTCCGTGTCCCGTCCTCGCGCACTATCTCGCCTTTGTGCTCATTTCACTCGATTCGAGTTTAATCCGATCGGACCCCGGCGGTCGCGCTCTCGAGCCCTCTGCTCGAGACACCCGCCCGCTCACCTTCCACAAGCAAGGGGCGCGTTCACCGCTTACTCACGTGCGTGCGCGTGAATGACCCCTCCAAGCGCTTACGCACATGCGTTTGTTGTTATTGTCACCGTAATTTTGTATGCAGGAAAACCTGCGTCCCCATGTCTGCATAGCATAAAAGTAGGCTACTTGTCGCCGACTATTCAGCTTTACTTAACCGTGCCTTTCTATACTGTAAGTGAGCAGGATATCGGGACAAGGTCAGACCAACTGACAAACTGACATTTTAAAGTTACCACTGTTTGAATGGTGCTGTGTTTCGTAAATTATTCTCAAACCCATGAAGATGATCCCCAGGAGAACGTTTGCACCAGCCAACAGGCACGCCTCTTATGGAAACCTATCTTGTGCGAACTAAAGTTATCACCAGACAACAGCAAGAACGTTCAGGGTCAGTTATCTATTCTAGAAAATTAAGATTATTAAGTACTGCAAAATACCTTTTTTTAAAACTGATAATTGGCTTTCCTGGCATTTTCAACCTTCCAGAATTTGCATTATTGAACCACATTTTCATTTGGGCAACCTTTGTACCATATATCTCGTGTTATAAATATGTATGCAAATGTGTTTCATGGTTCCAAAATGAATGAAGGAATTCCTCTCTCCATTTCTTTGTGAAGTCATCTGGATAAATAAAGGATCCAAAAAATATTTAATTTTTCATTATGCAATAATTCAGAATATAGCTGTTGTTTAAAAGCAACTCTATTTCTGGCCCTGGAAGCCAGCATTTCATCTCTTAAATCAGGGGTTGATTGGGTCGAAACGCAAATCCATTTCTGAATTTAGTGCCAACTTCTGCTCTTAATAGTTAAAATATCTCAATCATATCTATATGTGACATTTGTATTTAGCACCAGCTGCTACATCCACAGACTGCTTGTTACTGAAAGATTTTACTGAGCTCAAATACAGGAGTGAACCAGCACAGTTTACAGAACTGTGCGTGCCTGTCTTAGGACAAGGCCTTTAAAATGAAGACCATCACATGAAATTAGCAGCCATAATGAACAAAGTCTGTGCTCATTGTAGGCACTTCTATTGGAAATCCTTAAGAGTCGATCTTTCAGTGTCATATTTGTGTCACTGGTCCCTGCTCCATATATGAACTCAACAACTTGTAACATGACAGATTGGCAGATTTTCCTTTCTAAACTATAAACATAAATGAAGTAAAAAATGAAATAAAATAAGTAAGTAAAACAAACTTTGATGAAGGTTTAAATGTTTTTTTTATAGCACTGGCTTCAACGAGATATTTGATACAAAATATTTCACGATGTCTAAAATACCGAAAATAAAATACCTAACAGTATAACAAAGCCCGTTCAGTGGCTGCTACCCCCTAGTGGTGAACGGCTGTAGTGCACAAGTCTTTGTAGGTCATTGAGTGAATGACTGAATGATGGAAGCTTGCAGAAGCCATTATCAGAGTGGGCTACTGTTAAATATGCCAGGGACAATTCTATGGTGGGACTCCAGTGCTGCCCCAATATAATTATTCATAAAACATACACATGTGACTACATGCAAAAGAAAAAAAAAAACCTTACCACCCCCAGGGAGTGTGTGTTATTGCACCTTTCACACAGGTATGAGGTTAAAACCAGTACTAAATGCATTTTATTTTCCATATCCACACTACAGTTATTGAAGTGTATAAAGATGCATTAAACATGTAATAAAGGTTTGGCCAGAATGAAGAGTTCCAAGACAGCATGCGGCTAGTCCGGGTTGGTCTTGTACATGTCGCACATGAACATTTACGTCAGGAACATTTTCAGGACTATTTTTTGTGATATATTTGAAGCAGTCCTTAGGCTACCAGTGACCCAGTGAAAGATACATTTATGACCCCATTAGACACGCATGAAATTATACATTTCTAAAGTTCACAACACCCACAGATGCTGCCCGCTGCCCCCCCCCCCCACTTCATAAAAGAAACGTATAAATTAAATAACACAACTAAAATCCACTGAGTCCATACAGTGTGTAAAAAATGGAAAAACAAAACCCTTCAGAAAGGCTTCCGGAAGTCTGGAAGATGATGCCATGACAGTTTCTTCAGTTGAAGGTCTGGATTTACTTATTAAAACTGTCAATGCAAGCAGAGTAATGCCTCATATCAAATGGCCAACTCTGAAAATGTCAACAATTCATAAATAAAACAAAAAATAATTATCATATATTTGAGATTTTTCATGCAAAAAAAAAAAAAGATTTAGAGTTCAGAATCATTTAAACCACAGGATTTTTTATTGTTTTAACATGTCATCTTAAGAAGAACCAACACAGCAAATAAAG
Source organism: Anguilla rostrata (assembly GCF_018555375.3). Lineage (NCBI taxonomy): Eukaryota > Metazoa > Chordata > Actinopteri > Anguilliformes > Anguillidae > Anguilla > Anguilla rostrata. The sequence goes on along the minus strand of NC_057940.1, from coordinate 11,276,648 downwards.
TTGGGAGAGGTCACAAAGATGGTCCAGGTTTGGCTCTTACATACACTACCTTTTCACTTCAGACTAGGTGTTCACCACACATCTCTGAGCGGGCCGCGTGCGGCCGAATAAATCCCACCTCGGCACGGTCCCGCTCACACCACTACAGTCACATGATCACCTGCGCCTGCGTCCCATCCCGGAGCAACCAGAAACTCGAGTTCCGATACCGAAACGCCACGTTTCCATATCCCGTCCTTAGTATGAATCCGTCGTGACATAATTTTGCGTTTGAAATTTGTTTTTGTTTTTTTTGTTTTTTAATGTACCACTAAAAAGATCTGCTTTTTTTAAGGCAATCAGCTGATTCTTCACTGCAGGGAGGCGGTCCACTTCTGTAGGTGTGATTACAGAACACAGGTAAACACAAAAAATTTGGCATTAAAATAGATAGAATATTGAGCCGTCGTCACAACACACAGAGCGGGGTTCAGGAGGTGGGGGGCGAGGCGAGGGGGGGGGGGGGGGTGACGGGGAAAAAAAGTAGGTGTCAGAACAAAGTAAAAGACCGTAATGTAAAACAGGATTTAAAAAAAAATTCTGTCAAAAGCAGGTTTGGGGACTACAGCAATACTGTTGCAGTTTCAAGCTCTAATTGTACAGTATAGAATTTCAGCAAATTCATTAAAGAACTCTAGCTTGGTCAATATACACCAAAGCAAGAAATGATGACTATATATACAGAAGGTAAATGATAAATACAGAATTAAAATAGCCCTGCTTTTTTTTTTTTTTTTTTTTTCCTTTCCTCTTCTTCATTTTTGAAAATGGCTGCAGCTTCTGACGTCGCCCCCCCCCCTGCCCGGAATTATTTCAGCCTGAAAGACTTCACTCACATGAACCCATTAAAATACTCAGATGACCTTTTAGTGTTTAATACAATTCAGTTTTGAAGTCAAAAGAGGGCACAAAATAACGGGGGGGGGGGGGGGGGGGATAAGAGACATGATGGGTGGGGGTTCTGACTGAGAGGTCGGACGGGAGCGGCTGTGGGTCCTCAGACTGGTGTCGTGTGAGCGGGGGCCGTGGCTGCGGCGGGGGCCCGAAACAGACCCGCAGCGGTGCGAGCGCGGCGTAGGACCGGGGGCTTGTTGACGGACAGCCATCTGGTACGGCGAGTGGTCTCCGCAGGCCGGGCGGTCGCGGGGGGGGGGGGGTGGGTGGGTCGGGGGGGCAGTTAGGGGAAGGTTGGGGTAAGGTGGCGGGGGAGAGGGGTTGGGGGAGGGGGGGGGGTGAGCCCAGCCGGGGGGTGGGGGGGGGGGGGGGGGAGTACAGGCAGACAGAAGGACTCAGCAGCAGCCCCCCCCAGCCTGCTGTCCCCCCTGACTGCCTGACAGCGTGGCGTTGGTGGTAGCGTGCTGAGGGCCAATTTTAATGCCGTTCGCCTGGAGAGAGCGAGAGAGAGAGAGAGAGAGAGAGCAGCAAGAGGGAGGGAGGGGGGAAGAGAGGGAGACAGGGAGAAGCAAGAGGGAGAGAGAGCAGCAGGAGGGAGGGAGAGAGACAGAGAGAGGGGGGAGAGAGAGATGGGAGGTCAGGAAAAGATAGAAGGGAAATAAAGGAAGGATAGAGAGAAAAGAGGATGAGACACGGATGGCAGAAAGAGAGAGGGAGAAAGAAGAGGGTCAGAAGAGAGACACAAACAGAATCAACACAAGCTAAGAAAATCTCCACTCAGTTCCGGAAAGACTTTGTTCCTTTTGAGTGTGCAGGTAACACAGATGTGTGATGTAAATCAGTAGGAAGGCCATAAGGGTGAAATAAGAAGTCTCAGAGTACCACTGACATCCTCTGGAGGAAACATGAGGTTCACAGCTTTTGGCAGGGTTCCAGAGATTACAACCGTATCTCTCTCAAAAGCAGGTGATGTGATTTTCACTCTCTGCACCTCCTACTCTTATAAAATAAACTACAACTTTGATACGGCAGGAAGTAAAAACCTTGTTCCCTGTAACAGTAATTTAGTGGTTAGGGAACTGGACATGTAAACAGGGGGGTGTTCATGTTCCAATCCCAAACTAGCCACAAGCCCCTCAGCAAGGAGAATATCTAGCAGTGTACATGGGCAGCGTGTAAAGGTCTTCTGGGTCACCCATATGAATACTCGTACTGTTATTAATATTTCTTTATAATACGACAACCACTTTGAATAATAAGAACAAAATGCTTTTGGCTCTAGGCCAGTCTAACAGACAGAACACCATCCACGGGGGAAAAAAGACATTTGAAGACTAGACATTTCTACCGAATTCATTTTAAGGGACAGATCAGCAAACGCGTGAAGGAGGGCGCAGATTAGCTACCTCGTTGTTTATGTCGAAGACCCCTTCCTGAATCTTCTCGTAGATCTCCTTGGCCGTGTTGATGAACGCCTAAAACGAGAGAGACGAGGCGTTCAGAGCGGCCTCCACGCCGAGTCCGTCAGGGGAAGTTCACGAGTCCCCGACAGGAAGAGAGGCCGTGCTGCTGAACCTAACGACCGCGGCTGCAGGAGAGCAGGAAGCGCGAGCCGGAGAGCAGAGCTAACACAGCCCTGACTGAGACAGCACCGGAACGGCCGATAACACCTGATAGCCATCGCTCAAACAGGTGGCGAGCCAGGCCATACAAACAGCTACATTCAAATGGAAACTGAAACTAAACCGCTAGCCCCAGGGCTCAACTGACCTAAATGAACTCTTAGGCATGGAAAATTGTTTTAATGCTAAAGTTTGAAGAGATGCTGTATTTATTAAAGCACATGACAAGATGATTTCATATTTGTGGCCATCTGTCACCCTCTAGTGATAGATTATGGTCTTTATACCTCTAGCTTGTCTGCAATGACCCCCACACAAACCCTGAACTCTTGAGTTTATTTGGGTCCATGCAAAAAGAATGAAATGTCCATTTAAACCCGTTATGTTAACCTGCACATTACTGTGATTTTAAATCCCTCAGCCTCCCCCTCTGTGTGGTAAGCTAACGGTCAGACACGGCGCCCCTCACCTCTTCTACGTTTGACGCCGTCTTGGCGGAGGTCTCCATGAAGATGAGACCGTGTTCTCTGGCGAAGGCCTCGCCCTCCTCCTTCTTCACCTCTCTCCGAGACTCCAAATCACTGCAAGAGCCCACAGCGTTCAGACAGTGTGTGAGCATGCACCAGCGCACGCGCGCACGCACGCACGCACGCACGCACGCACACACCGCTTCTCTCTCTGCCTCTCTCTCTCATACGTACATACGCAGGCACATACACACGCGCACACACACACACACACACACACACACACACACACACACACACACACACACACACACACACACACACACACACACAACACACACACACACACACACCACACACACACACACACACACACACACACACACCGCTTCTCTCTCTGCCTCTCTCTCTCATACGTACATACGCAGGCACATACACACGCACACACGCACACACACACACCCCTTCTCTCTCTGCCTCTCTCTCTCATACGTACATACGCAGGCACATACACACGCACACACAGACACACACACACACACAGACACAGACACAATATTCACACACTTTTACACAGAGCCATTCGTTTTCAGTGGAACATCTTCATTCAATGCGGTAGCATACAGAAATCCCTGGAGTGAACAAGACCAGGATTGAGACAGTGCTGGGTGCTCACTCAACTGAGCCTAGATAAAGGCCATACTAAATATGTACAGGCACCAGAAGCACAACAGTCTTCAGTAGTTATCAGTAGGAATGCCAGGTGCACCCCCAACAGCAGAAGTGGCCATTGTGAAAAGAACACCACTGTACACTGCATGCAAATGTGGGTGAAAACCATAGCCATAAAAACCTGCTTCCTGTAGGTGCATTTACGTAAACAGAAAGTGATCTTTTGAGCCAATATAACATCTGAGTCGTACTGTACTTAAAAACGGTTATGAAAGAAGGAACAAACCCACTAACCTTTTGTTCCCTATGAGCATGATAACCATGTTGGAGTTGGAATGTTGTCGAGCGTCTTCTAACCAAGTGGTCAAGTGGTTGAAGGTGTCCCTTCTGTTACCAAAACAAACAGCAAAGAAAACAATAACTTAATCACCAGAAGCCATGAACTCCACATTTGTCCTTAACCTTGACTTACAAAGGGAAGTAAAACTCAGACTGTGTCTGTGGAAAACAAAACTACATTTTAATGTAGAAAATTAAGGTCAGATTTAAACTGCTCAGTATGATTTCACCATGGTATAAAGACAAAACATCCCAGCAACTTGTACAGGTCACTGGAACTAAATTGGGCTCAGAATCATTGTGGGAGTCAGGCACAGCAGAGGACACCTCTGTACAGCACTAGTCAGGCTTACCTTGTGATGTCATACACCAGCAGCGCCCCTGCAGCTCCTCTGTAGTAGGATCTGGTGATGGACCGAAATGACTCCTGACCTGCCTGGGAACACAGGTCACAGAGCACTGAGGGGCTCGGCCAATCGCAGCGCACGGCTCACAATGGACTCCTAGCAACCGACAGCTAAGAGCAGCCTACTGGAGGTAATTGGAATAAATTCCTCCCACTCGACCCCGGCACAGAATCCACCAATCACAGCCCTGTTAAACCAGTCCTCCCGGTGCCCAGATGAGATTAAAGGACACTGTTTCAGCAAGAGCTCCACTGAATCGTTTCAAAGGGTACAAATAAAAAGAATGGCACAAACACAATTTGGTGTGTACCGTACTCTTAACCTGTCCTCACATCCCAGTAACACACACCCAAAGACCGGCCACCCTCTCACCCCTCTCACCGAACGCTCACTTTCAGCCTTGTGGAAGAATTCTTTTATCAGAGCCACCGTTTGTTCCATGAATGATTGATGCGCGATTAATGCTCACCTCATTATCCAACACAAAGGCGGCCCACGTATAGCAGCTGCATAGCAAGCCGCAACAGCATTAATAATGAATGGCCTTGTCTCTGCACTGGCTTTGTGTTTATGTGCTACTGGACAGCAGACTGGATGAAAAAGAGTTGAGGGCTGTTGTTCTTGTGTCATGGCTTGAAGAGGCAGAACTATGAGGTTTTTTTTTTTTTAATGAAAAATAAAACAAAAAAACTGGGGACTCAGACTTTGAAAAAACATGTCCAATCTGTAAGGCATGCTATCTCACGTAAGTCCCAAACAGCTGGATTTATAGCCTTTATTGTTAAAAAGCAGCACATGTTAGGTAAGAAAATAAATTCCAGAATGCAATATATCTTAACGTGAATATCATACAAACAAAAAGCATGAAAGCCGGGCCGAATTAAGTTCTCAGAAGAACAGCGCCGACAAGTCTGCAATCATCTCTATTCTGGGGATTTGGCTCCCTCTAGAGGTCAGCACAGATTCCCGCGCTTTATAGCAGGGCTTCAATTTAATCTATTGCGTGTTTCTCTACCCTGAGCCCTGGGGGCAAAAACACCATCCATTCTAGTTTTTATTCCACCTGGGCGCCCAATTAATTAGGCTTGAATGTGCCATTAAATGAATGCTTACCTTCATTTGACATCTATATTTAATCTGCTATGTATGATTTTCCAAAGAGGTGTGTAGTTGGAGGTGTGTTTGTGCCAATACTGAGGGAGGAAGCACAGGCATTATGAAACAACCGTCGGCTCGACTCTATCTGAGCACGCACAGATCCCATGGACACCCTGTAAAATTGAGTTTTCTGGTCTAATTTTGTACACTGCATAAAATACTACCAATGAACTGACTGTGGCACAGGTCTTAAAGCACATGTCCCCTAAAATGCACCGGCTGTTTCTTCCACATCAGACGTCCCACAATTTAAAAAAATGAGCATAGAAGCTCAGGTTATCTAATTCCTTATGAACCGCTCCAAATATGGTTTAACCTTGGCATGTTTTCAACAGTCCTTATGGAGCCAAACCAAAACAAACCAATTTGTCTTTTTTTTTTTTTGCTTTTCCACAAGTCAAATGAGAGCTAATCAATGTTTAAACAGGTACAAACCCACTCTTACACACAGACAAATCTAGCCTAATTTTAATATGAATGGTTAAAAAAAAACACAAGGCTGCCATCAGCCCATCGAAAGCCCATTCCTTTCACCTGCGTAAAAATCTGATTAAAAACAGGTTCTGCACGAGCCTTCCCCAAATACCTTCACAACTATTTTAAAGACAAAATGTTTCCCATCGTGGGTTGCCCAGTATTAACTGCACATCGTGCTGGACCACCAATCACTGCTTGCAGATACATTTCAACACATCGCCAACAGCCCCCCCTCTGACAAATCTGACACAACGAAGTTTCATTGTTCAAATACTTGTTACGGGATCTCTCATTTCCATTAACAGGAATATCTGCCGGTGTGGTTATTTACTTAAGGAGCTGGAATGAATGGTCTAGGACACACCTTTGCTTGTGTCCTTCTAACACACTTTCAACAGCCCATATCTGTAACACAAGACCCACCCATTTACTTTTTATGTGCTGGTTAAAAAAGGCATTCTGTTCACAGCTGAATCCAGCCCAATGCACTGGGGGTCCAGCTGCACACAGAGTACTGCATACAGCTCTGGGTAAAAATGAGAGTCCACTTCACATTTTCAGATTCACACTTTGTGGCTATGAGTCAGTGTAATATCCAACTTTCCAACTTCAGGAACTACTGGCCACATTTTATTTCCAATGCCAAACCAACAATATTGTAATTCAGAATATTTATTTGCAGAAAATGACAACTGGTCAAAATGCTAAAAACATACAGTGCTGTTATACATTAAATAATGCAAACTGAACAAGTTTATGCCCATAAATAAATAAAAAATAACAATGACTGTGCTTAGGAAGAACAGCAATCAATATTTGGTGGAGTAACCCTGAATCTTGTCCTAATTATATGGGGGGTATCTCTTTTTTTCTAGAGCTATATATTCAGAATTTGTATTTAGGCTCTTGATTAGCAAACCAACATGTGCTTTACTGATATTACATCTAGACTTGCTGGTGTGAGAATGTTGTTATCCAGGTCCTGCCAAATAGCTCAGATAAATCAGATAAATGCACTCAGGTTATGTCCTACATGATAAGGAGCTGCGTGTGCCGCCCTGTCATGTGCCGTCCTGCCATGTGCCGTCCTGTGCTACGTGTGCTGTCCTGTACTACGTGTGCTGTCCTGTGCTACGTGTGCTGTCCTGTGCTACGTGTGCTGTCCTGTGCTACGTGTGCTGTGCTGCGTATGCTGTACTGTTGTGTTGTGCTGTGCATGCTGTGCTGTGCTACGTGTGCTGTGCTGCGTTTGCTGTACTGTTGTGTTGTCCTGTGCATGCTGTGCTGTGCTACATGTGCTGTGCTGCGTATGCTGTACTGTTGTGTTGTCCTGTGCGTGCTGTGCTGTGCTGTGCCGTCCTGTCCTGTGCATGCTGTGCTGTGCGTGCTGTCCTGTCATGTGCCGTCCTGTGCTACGTGTGCTGTCCTGCGTATGCTGTACTGTTGTGTTGTCCTGTGCATGCTGTGCTGTCCTGTCCTGTGCATGCTGTGCTGTGTGTGACGTGCTGTGTTGAACCGTGCTGTACTGTGCTGAACCGTGCTGTGCTGTGCTCATTTATTCTGAAAACCCCCAGAATTCCCAGGTCACCTCATGGACCCCTGGGGCTCCCCAGACTCCAGTTTTGGAACCCCAGCTCTAAGCCTTCTCCATACTGGGGAACACCGCAGCAATACAGAGATCACCAACACACTCACTGTCACACAGTCACGCACACAGAGAGCATACTCACTGTGTCCCAGATCTGAAGCTTAATCTGTTTCCCATCAATAGTGATCATCCGCGCACCAAATTCAACACCTGTCAGAATTCAAACAATAAAAAACAATGAAAAATAAATTATTTAAACACTTTTTTTCAATGGTTGAAATGTCCAACACTAAAAGGCTAAATTAAATGGAAGCCTTGTTGCACTGAAGACCAAATGACACCGGCAGGATGATGACAGATGAATCTTTATAATATGCGCACAAAGTTTTTAATTGATTTAACGTGCTAAATTAGCTCTACTGGTCGCTACAGACATTCGATTCTGTTTCTTTTCTCTTCTATTTAATGAACTTCATATCTCAGTTCTCTTGTTTTTAATTTTATATATTTGTATATGGGACTGCCAATAAAAGTGAGCCAGTGGATACAGTGCTTTGTGGGTACAGCATGTGAGTTCCTTAATGTGTCAGTGTCAGCATAATAACAATTGTTCCCACCAACATAATGTTCTCTAAATACAAAATACAATGGTCATCAAAAAGGAAACCTATAGGAGGAAACGTGTCTTACCAATAGTGAGATCGTGCACTGGTTGAAACCGCTTATCTGTAAACTGTAGGAGTAAACATGATTTCCCCACGCCTGAAACAAAAGAAAGGACATGTCAATGCAGAAGGACAACCAATGAGAACCACTCTCTCACATCAGCACCCCAGCAAAGCTTCCTTTCATTGGCTGAACAGTGAACCACTACAAACAGCCAGAATTGTACGCTGACATTAAACCAGTTTTCCTCATGGGTTATTAAAAGACGGAGCCAGACACTGGGGCCGGCCGCGGTTCAGACTCTGACAGGTTCACAGCACACTGCTGGATCGTAAGGCACTGAGTGTGACTGAACAGGCCGTTCTGCTCGTTAAGCGCTGCTTATTCTCATACATAAAGGCCTCTGAGAAGCAGTAATCCATCACCGCCCGGACCCGCGTGTCATCTGCTCATATTTCAGAGAGGAAATGCTGTACACGCTGGAGAAGTCCAGGATGTCAGCCTCTCAGGCTTGGAGCATCAACACCGTGCGGCGCTACGTCCTTCAGCAGTTCTGAGCGCAGCCGTTCGTTTGAGCCGAAATTCGGCCTGGTCTGCCGGAGACTCCTTCGCTTCATGGCGGCGGCCGGGCCGGATTCCTGACGCCATGGCGATTAACATCAGGACATAGCGCGCTGGCCGGGGCAGTTTCGCCCGCAAAGCTTGTCGTGCGTGCCTCGCTCTCCCTGCAACGCACTCCGCCAGGTGTGCCGGCTTTCACCTGACAGGGATATGAGCAAAGCCCTCCAGGTGCGGAACCAGAGCCAAAATGGAGCGGTTACAGCATGAGCCAGTCTAAGAGATGAGGTGTGACCATCACAACGGGAAAAGCCATGACAAACACAAGGTAATGCCATCTGCTGCAGTGCACACAGCTACACCCTTCAGACGCCAGCGATGTGTGTTCACACGCCCCTCTCCTCCTGGGCTGTCCCTCACAAAATAAGAGCGCTTTCAATTCAACATTTTCCTAAGTTAGGCATGTCACCAGTTTCTTTGTAGTCATTTTACCTTTTGTGTAGAAACAAGGGGAATTGTCTCCATTACTTCCCAGAAAACACATCTGGCCTCTCTCCTCAGTATTCAAAGACACATTAAACAACAACTCATTAATAATGAATACATTTAATTTCCCTGTCTGAGACAGTGGGAGGACACACTGCACTGCCAGTGAGTCACTATTTACACAGAAAGAACTGGAGGTTCACACACCGTCTGAGGTGAGGAGAATGACAAGCAGCACTTCAGCATTTTTTGGGAGAGGCAGAACATTCAAATAAATGAACTGAACACTGCGTACCTGGCCTCCATCTCAACAAAACGAGGCCAAAATGTTTGATACAGGTCTGACTTCAAATCTTCAGAGAGTTTGATCAAGACAAAAATCTGCATATTTCATAGCAGCAGGTCCTGATAATCATGAATACTGCCCTCATTAGCATTAGCACGGTATGTAATTAAAATGGATAAGTAAATAAATAAATGTAAACGAGCCGTAAAGACCAGCTGCCTCAGAGATCTGTAGATAACAGGAACGGAGAGCGTCTGGGAGGACCGAGCGAGGCCAACATCTGCGTTTCCAAGAGCAACAGCCGTTGCTAAGCAGGGGAACGGACGCAGAGCTCGTGTGCATGAGATGTGAGGAAACGGATCGATGACACAATCAACCCCTCAGCCAATGAGCAGGGCTGGGAAGTGTCACTTGGCTAATCACTGTTTAAACAAATAAAAAAAGCAGGGGACTACGATGACAATGACGCTTTTACAGGCTGAAATGCAATAGTTAGTCCATCTATTGCCAAATACATTCTATAATTATTATTCCATTTGGATGATATGAATGAAATACGGTTTTTTAAAATAGTCACGAGAAGCAGGTAGAACACAGATGTCACTGCAAAAGGCGCCAGCTGCCAGCCGAAGCACCAACAAAAGGCAGCATCAAAAAGTGAACAGAAACCAGATGCAGACACAGACGCACTTTTAAAATAAAGATTAGTGTCTTTAACGCCTCTTAACCAAACCGTGGTGCAACCTGGGAAATGCAGTGAAGAATCCATGTTGTCACTATTCACCTGTGCACATTAACACAAGCTATCCACAACCAGATTCAGATGTGTTAAACTTAAAGAACTTGAAATAAAATAATTAAAAGAAACTGAAACAAATCTGCAGGACAAAACAAAATGGCTGATTTGGTGATTGCGGGAGAGACCAGCCCACAGGGACACAGAAATTGCCATGGTGACCACTCAGAACTAACCTGGCTCATATTACCAATCGCATTTTTGGCTGAGCTTGTTAAAAAAGACCTGGGGAGACAGGTGCTCTGTGTCGTTAATGACCAGGGACGAGTCACGTCATCCACTGTTCAGGTCAAGGGGGGGGGGGGGGTGCACAAGGATTAGACAGGAAGTCACAACAGCACGTGTCTGCATGTGATTTTCTGTCCTCTCTGTCCAGAAACAATACGGCAATTTGGCAAAACATTAGAACCGGATTTGAGAAAAACTGCTTTATTTAATTTTGCAGTATATATGGTGCACGTGAGACTGAGCGAGTCACGCACAGGGCATTTCGTCACCTTGCATGAAGAACGTGGAGGTTCTCCGCAAAATCCTTGCCACTCCCTGAAGCCCTAACCACACCGGGACATGAGTCAACCTCAGGAACCCAGTGATTTGAGAGTGACACATGGGCAATAATTGTTGAAGAAGTAGTAACTCAATGGTCCAATAACATTAACCGTGATAATTTATCAAGTCTGTAGGTAATCAGAGCACTAATTTATAGTTAGGAGAATGGCGAGCAATGTTGGGCTGAATGGCCTGTTCTTGTCATTATGTTATGTGATGTTATGACTGTATTCATAAGTCAAACAAAACTTCAGAGTTAGAGGGCAGACAGAGCTATTTGTTGAAATATCACCGCACTGTTTCGTACCTGAACACCAAACCAAGCATTAAACCCCTATTAGAAAAAACTGCAGCCCTTTTAAGAAATGAGATGAAAACGTTACTGAACATCAGTTCAGAAAAGTGTTCACTCCTCAGAAAAGAACACCCCTGTCCACCTGAGAGCACTGCGGTGCCAAGCCAAGCCACGAGAAGCCAGGCCACAAGTTTTGCTGCGATGCTGTGTCCGTGAGATGTGAAGACCCCTGCGACGCAGGCAGCGGTCACCCTTCTTAAAATGGCGGCTGGGACAGACGTCCTGCCGTCCTGCTGTCTGAAGAGGTCCGAAAGCACGCCTAAAGGACCCCTCACTGACCCATGTCCCTGTGCTGGGACTGCGGGTTCTTAATGTGAGGAACCTGTCATTAAAAAGTGCTTTAAAACGGGCTAGAGGGGAAAAACATCGGTCTTGTCCATCTGGTGGAATGCAATGGACCAGGAAAAGGACTGGACCAAGAAAGATTATTTACTACATGCATCCATTACAAGAAGCAATGCAAGATTATTAACTGTGTACTAATAAACTAATAATTTGGTTTTTTAAATTTCCTTTTAAAATATTTATTTTAATGGGCTTTTCAGTTTTATTGGACAGGCCAGTGTAGAGAGACAGGAAGAACGGAGAAGTGGGGTTTTTAAAACAGCTTTTCATTTCTGAGTGACCATGGTCTCTGTCACATACAAAGCCAAAGGAGGCTTGTGTTTACAGAGCAGCACAACAGCAGAAGACTGAAAACAGCTCTGGAACACAGATATGATGTATACACATCAACAGTGGAGCTACTGAAATAGATGTACACAGATTAGCTTCAATACCTCCATTCAGGACAGTATAACAGCTTGTCACAGGTGCCAATGCAATGTTCAACAGATGACCAAGCTTGTAGATCACTATTTTTCATTGTTTTTTTTTCTTTTTTTTTTACTATAGTCAAGGCACAGAAGTAGAGACTGCATGTCTGTAAATACATGTACTGATTACTGTACAGAACGATAGACTAGGCTATGTGAAGATTTACAAGCAAGGTATTGTAGCATAACACATCACAACACTGGTCATGAAGTCTCGTTCATGGAAAACATGCTGGCACAAACCTTTAGTTAGGCCCATGCCACCTGCCTGTGTACTGTTGAACCAAGACAATCTATAAGCTATTCCCCAGGAACCATGCAGCTGAATCCTAAAATAAGCATTGAACAAACATTTTTACTTCAGGGCTTGTGTTGAAATTCCAAAATAGACGTTTCACGTGACATGGTATGAACTCACTACACTGTGCACTGTAAGACATGACATTTATTTGCTGGTGCAAAACACAAGTGCATTAAATTGATCTTTGTATGACAGCTAGCTGACACATAGGTAGTATGTTTAAAGGGGGAAGAGACTAAGATCAACAAAAAACAAATACAATCCGTTCCGCAGCGTGTGAAACAGTCAGCGTGTGAAAATCATTATGCGTCAAGTTGAACAGAAGAGTGTGAAAACCCCCAAACTACAGACAAAGCGAGTCAATCATTAACAATAAACCCATTTTATACATTGATGCAAGCCAGTGAATTAGCTGTAGTGTGGCCAGTAATTCGTTGTAGGCCCGAAGCAATACGAATACACGCAAAGAAACCACACAAACTCCTCAGCCGGAGGAGACGGCCGCTGGATGACTGGAAACATAGTGGCTGATTTTCGGCGATGGAATTACTCTGCGATGCAACTGTAACATGGCGTTTGGAAATGTAAGCTTGCAAGCCAGGTATCGTTAGCCTTGCATGCTATTCAAGCAAGCTAACTAATGTTAGCTGGGCCCTTTCAAATATCTGCCTTGTCAATATATCGATACAAATAGCACCACAAGAAGAAGATGCAAGGCAGGATAGTATGCTAGGTAAATGGCACTAGCTGGCTAGCAAGAAAAGTACTGACAACGCCATTTTCAGAAATGGATAATATAGCAAGAGGTAGCGAGCCATCTACCCAGCGCAGCGTTTCCTCTAGGCAAGTCAGCTGTGCGCCTATGTGTGGACGAGGAGGCCTAGTAGAAAATTATCTCAGGAGCCATTTTCTGAAAAATACCCTATTTTGTAACCAAGTATTGCTAACCGGCTAGCAAGCCCGGAAAATGTTAGCCAACGTTAGACAGCTAATGCTACTCCTTTCAACCCTAACCGCGTCGACAGTGTTATGTTTAGGCGGGTAAGGTAAGGGAGTCGGGGTGGCACAGGTCGCCGAGACTGCTGTCAAACACCTAATGACAAATTATCCAGCCTCTGCTTAGCTGGCAATTTTAGGCCAGCTAGCAAACGTTAGCTGCACATCAGTAAAAACATGCAGCCCTCCCTCCTCTCGGTGTCTCCGCTTTTACCACGTCATTCACTCCAACACTGCGGAAATAAAGCGTGCACATCTAGCTACCACTTGCTAGTAACGCTAGCTAGCTGGGAAGCAAGTGGATGTATTTTCCCCGAGTCAAACACCGACACAAAGCGAACACTCACCCGTGTCTCCGATTATGATGTATTTGAAGAGGTACGCGTACGCCATGGCCAATGAACACTGTGTCTACCGTCTTGGCCTTTATTCTGTTTAATTCTATTAAACAGTGCTACTTGCAGCCCTCCGAGAAATGCCCGTGATATTCGTTTACCTCCGCTTTTGCCACCCCCTTTCTCTCGCTCAACAAGAAGGAACAATAAACACCTTCAAGCTTTGGTGGTGACGTCATACGTCCGCCTTCGCCACGCACGCAGAACGCGTATCTCCAAAGACCGGAAGTGCTGACATTACAGTGCTAAGTTCACAACTGTAAAAAAAAATCATGATCAAAGATCAGAGATGAAACTGAATCCAAATTGCATAACAAATGCAAAGAAAATATTTTGTAAATCATATTCTATGCAGGGCAATAGGCCTTAAGTGAAGAAAAATTCCACAAAAAGAATTAGGCTACTGATTGCTGACCAGGACTGTTAGTCCATGCCTTCTTGTGTTAGGCTATATCAAAGCTTTTATTATTATTTTATTATGACTTCTGCGTCATCTGAATGTTGAAGAATATAACATCATCTTACTGAAGCGTATGAACTCTCACTACGAGAACCAGAACATATAATGAAAGGCATTAAAAGGAACAGGCTGGGGCCTTCATCAATTTGATTTAATGAACAGGCAGACACTTGCTTTTTTAAATTCACAGATATGCAGTGGGGTACCAATACTTAACGCCGAAACACGCTTGTTCTTCACAGTACATCCTCAATGACACCCTCTTCCATGATTTTCACAGCAATGCCTGTGCTCAAACCCTGCTTGAGGTGCTGTTTCTTGCATACCTCAGGGAATATCTGGGCCTAACGATTCCTGCCGATTAGATTTCTTCACAAACAGCTTTTCAACAGAGCCGTCTTCAGAAGGCCATTTCCGCCGCTGTGACTCCTGTGCTGTGGACATTTTTTAAATGAAGGCAACCTGGCTGCAACATATGAGTTCAAGCACGGATCCCTAACATTACATAGCTCAGGAGGTAAGACCGATTGTCTGGCAGTCGGAGGGTTGCCAGTTCAAACCCTGCCCTAGGCGTGTCGAAGTGTCCTTGAGCAAGGCACCTAATCCTAATGTCGTGAATGAGGCATCAATTGTAAGCGCTTTGATAAGCGCTATTAAATGCATCCATTTACCATTCATTCATCCGTAAAATGCTCTTAAGAGCTGGGTTCCTATCAGGGACCCTCTCTGCTCTCTCAAACAACACCCACCACAGTGGGAAGTGTTTTGTCATCTCTAAATAACTAATATTCACGATCAAGCTGGAATTGGCCCAGCCTATTGGCCTGAATAAATTAAAGAATTAGCTTTACTGTATCTCTCTTTATAGTAGCTAAAATAGTGACCTCAAGATCTCTTGTGTACACCAGGTCATGAGCTGCTGTGCTTAACCTTCCCACTGGGATGGGTAATAATAGCAGATCAGATCCTGCTTGTTTTTCCCACCAGTTAATTCCATGGGTAAATTACTGGTGTTTGAAAAAACATAGCATCTAAATATTAATTATATATATATAATATATATATATATATATATATATATATATATATATATATATATATATATATATATATCTTATTGGTAATTTATTCCTTTCTTGATGCCAGTAATCACGTCTATCCGTCAAATTGTGTGTGTTTTTTAAGAGCATTCACAGTTACTGACCTGATTACATAAAGATAAAGTAGGGTGAAAAAACGTGCATAAACATTATGTTTCCAGAGGGTGTGTAAATATTGCTAAGACAATAGTTTCATATGAGGTCCCTTGTCTATAAGTTATTTATGAATTCTCTGGATCACTTGTCTTGTGTCTACAGATTTCTCTCATACATGCCTGCTTAACTGAGGGAATAATGATTTGGGGTCAATTTTTCACTCAGTATATTTCTGTGCGTCAATGTGATTTTGTGTGATCAATAAACAGTGTAAAAAAGTTGTGGCATCTAAAAACCATTGAAACAGCTATCTTCCACCAATTTAATTGTTTGTGTTTTTTGCCAGTGATTCAATAGCCAAGATGAACTATGCTTGAAGCGCATTTTGATATTTTTGTGTATGAGTTAGGGCTTCATACAGACAGTAAACTATTTACTTTCTGCCTCTGTCAATACTTGTATTGTAGATTCAAATGAAACGGATAACACAGAATACAATTTGAATTTGCATTAGTTCACAAGTGAGCTGTACAGCGGCATAGTGATTAGCACAAGTCTGGATCCTCTCTGCGAGGAGTTTGCATGTTCTCCCCATCCCCACGTGGGTTTCCTCTGGGTACTCCGGTTTCCTCCCACAGTCCAAAGACATGCAGGTTAGGTGAACTGAAGATGGTAAGTTGGCCGAAGTCTGTGTTAGACTGTGTGTATGTTCACCCTGAAATAGACTGACACCCTCTCCCTGCCTTGCGCCCAATGCATGCTGGGATAGGCCCCGGGCCCCCCTTGATCCTGAATTGGACAAGTAGGTAGAGATAATGGGTGGATTATATGATGACATGTTTGTCATGCTTTATTTTTTACGTTAAATTAATTAATTTAAATTATTTGATTAGAAGAAAAAAAGACTCAACATCTGTCATGTTTGTATTTTAAATAAAAATCCAACTCTTTGATAATTTTGTATGGTGCTGTCACTTTGCAAATTCCCCAGTAGATGGCAGACTATGTTGACTATGCAAATGAATGACGCTCAGGGTGTGTACTTCGTTAAAAAGGTTTTGATTGTCATATCTAAACAACACATCTTGAATATTTCAAATGCTAAGTCACATTTGGCATTTGTGTGAAAGACTAAGTGGTTATCTCTCAACCGATCTGATTGTCATACGCAGCAGATCAGCACATAAATGTTATATTTTCATTTGCAGTCGAGATTTAGTCATGCAGGTGCTGAAGTAACACTATTTTGCACAACATGTTCAGAAATAAATCAGAGAAAGTAGTTCAGCCCAAAAATATTCAGAATCATATATCACAGAGGAAGAGTAATGCAGTAAAGGTGAATAAATTTTTATAGCAATTGTTTTAACCTCATTCGAATGAGAGCTGAGGACAATATGACCTAATTAGAAAATATTTCATCAAGAGACAAGGAGTTATGTAACTCTTTCCTGCTTAATTTAAGAGATAAAGGTCAAAGTCATTTCTCATCCCACAGTATCGAGCTATTAATTGCTTCCAAAGTCTTTTGACATTTTATTATTATGAAAGTATTCACATTGAAACTGGTTCTAAGGTTGTGTACATGGATTTCTTACATTCTACCAGCTCCAGGCTTTAATAACTCTGTCTGTTTAAACTAACAATGAACAGAATTAACAAGCCTTCCTATTGCAAATAGTGGGAGCATTAGCCTTAAACAATATGTATACCAGAGCCACTATTTATTTGCGTAACTAACGCATATCAAAAGATTTTGCCAGCTTCCTCACTTTTATATCACATAGACAACACCACGCAGCCATACAGATGGATTTAAGGATAGGCTTGATTACTAGGGATAAATCACCTTGCTGAAATGAAGGTCACAACAGATTGGTCCCATTTCCCATTACACATTTGACACACCACCCCTCAAAATGCTCTTCTCAAAGTCAATTAAACTGTCTAATTCCCAGGTGGCGCTCAGCTGACAATACTTCCAATTAATGTGAGTTTTTAAAATACCAAGCTTCCACATATTGTCATCTTAGTATGGCAGCCTGTTATTCACACTTCTGTAGAAACCAAAATGGCAGAAGTCAAAACAGTTAAGGACAGAAGATGCATTTTTGTCATCAAAGCCAGTGATGTCATGTCATCTTACATTTTTAAGACTTGTGCATTTTTAGCCGTATTCTATCAGTGTGGCCAGGTAGATGAGGAATTGGGATGACAAGAAGAAGGTTGTTCAATTTCAAGATGGATCACTCCTGCTTTTCTGTACCCCTGGAAAAGGTCCTTAACCTGAATAGCATCTGCAAACATCCACATGTATTGATAGGTAAGCAATCTGTTGTTGTGATTGAATGTTTGGCTTGAGAAATTAAAACTTGAGGTAAGTCATTTGATATCTTTGGATTTAACCCACTATCCCTGCTGCATTCTACATAATATGTTCCACTGTAGAATACTGAAATAGCAGTACATTATGATCCTTGTAAATAATTTGTCTAAATAAGCCTGAAAGACAACTGGCGATCATTTATATAAACATTTATCTGATCAGTTTTAGACTTTTAAAAACATTTTCTCTTCCCTTTCATATCTTAATAGCATATTGAAGAGACAGTGTAGGGAAATGTAGGGATATTATGTGGTTGTGTTCTTCATTTCAACAACACTACAAAGAATCATTTTTGAAAAATAGTGCATCGTGCACTGTGCAAGCCAGCATTCTGAGGTAACCTTTCACTGTATTAATATGGACTGAACTGTTTTTAGGTCACTGCTGTTCGAGGAGACACAAACACCTGCTTTTGGCCAATCAAAGATCTCAGTTTCTACTGCCTGCAGGTTCATTCTAGCCAACCAGAGAGTTGAATTACCGTAGCCAGTGGAGGAAAACCTCAGGTCACCACCTCAGAGAGTTTGAATCAGCCTGCACAGGTAGATGGAATTGTCGTCATTCTCCAGAGGCGAGTGTGAAATGCAGCACTGGTGTGACTTTACTGGGACAGAGAGAGAGAGAGAGAGAGAGAGAGAGAGAGAGGTGGGAGGAGAAAGTTATTCTCATTCCTAATCATACTCATGCGGCTTGTTCCACAGATCACCAGACCCTGAGTTTCCAGAGAGAAAGAGAGAGAGAGAGAGAGAGAGAAAGAGAGAGAGTTCATCGGTGTTACTCCAGCTGCTGTTACACAGCCAGATAATCTTCTCACTCATCTGGGGAAAAGACCAGGGCAAGGATATCACATTCTGCAAGGGAAACGGTGCTCTTTCACCCTCTAAAAACTTTCTTAGACATCAATCCCAATGGCAGACAGCGTCATAGAGGAACCCGATTTCTACCCTGAGAAAGACAGTTTACTATGGGGATATCAAGAAGGTAATGTATGCCTTTTATTTATCACCAATTAGTGTAATATAATAACATTCAAATAATGATAATAATAGAACAATCCAGTGTGGGTCCCAATTGTCACTAACATGATGTAAAACATGATTTATGTATGAGTTTTATATTAGTGAGATGAGTAAAATATCAAATCATGAAGGCGCTTTATGCAATGTGACATTTACCTGAGCATTAGAATATCAGAATAATATTTGGTGAAAAATGCGTATTTACATTGTATTCAGTTCATTATTCAACATACAATAGATTATCAATAGCAATAGAAGTATTGTACACATATGAGTTAAATGAGGTATATAAGTAAAATAGGAAAATGTCAATAAAAGTAACGTTTGAGTAAAAAATCAGTTATACACAAATTATGTATGAGAAATATGTTTCAAATTAATATAATCTGCATGCTGACACTGCTCAAATGTAACCTGATTTCCAAAAAAAAAAAGCAATGACCTCATTTTCATCAGCCAACATGTAAGCATTGCCCATGAAGGTAGAAAATAGCACAGAAGATGTCAATCAATAATAATCAGTTGGCTCTCATAGAAAAGTGACATTCAGTTGACGTTCAATTAGAGTTTTATTACTTATGAGGGAACTTTGTCCTATTATGTTCCTCTAGATCAACATTGTAAAAAAAGGATGTTGTATAATGGATACAGTCATCTTCTTAAATAGAATGAGTTTTGACACTCATTTGCACTCACTGATGGTCCCTTGAGCTAAGAGCATGAGTTATTGCTCTATGTGGTAAATGTAGTACTAAAGATGATAATGCTTATGATACTAATCAGAAATATGTAAAAAAAAAACACTAGATATTGTCCCTTTCACACACTGTCAGCATAATTATGTGCATGCATTTTGTCATTTCATAACAATATACTCTGAAAGATAATATATTTAAAAATATTTGTGAATATCACATAGAAGGAAATACATGTAAACATACTCTATCCCCCATATCTCTCACACACAACCACTCATGCACATATACACACACACACGCATGCATGCACGCACACGCACACACATGCACACCACACACACACACACACACAGATATACAGCGTCATTTGTATAATATTTATTCTTTTAAAAAAAAAAAACACCCTGGAACTTATTTGTGGGAATAAATCTGACAATGGCCTCATTATGCTAAACTGTAACAAAATTTGCAGAGTTTGTACACATTGATATGTTTAAAACTTTGCAATACCAGGTCACATTTAAAGACTACTGTTTTAAACATAGAATTTTATTTAATAGGAGTGGTTAAAATAGTGTTTGAGGTGTCCCTGGAGCTTTAGGGAAGTGTGTCGGTTTACCTGTGGGGAAACAATGGGCCTCATTCACAAAAGTTTTCTTAAATTGTTCTCACTTTTGTTCTTAAAATATGTTCCTATGAAAAAACAATATGAGATTCATGACACATGGGCAGACCTTTGTTTTTGTGCATATCCCAGGCGTATGAGATGATGAATGCTGGCTGTTCATACATTTTATGCGCAGTCCTGTTCATGTGATTTGCATAAGGATACAGCCATGAACAACGTTTTTGGAAACGTAGTTTACAAGCAGTTTACAATCAAATGTGACCGTACAAATATTTTGTGAATGAGGCCCAATGCGTCTCACTGTTCCAGTGTGCCTGACACCATGCTGACCCCAGTTGTTATGGATACGAGCATCTGCTAAATATTTTAAGTATTTTGGGGTCCACGGGGACAGGTGTGGAGTGGGGCTTGCTCTTTCCTGAGGCCAACGGACAGAACCAGTCCCCCATCAACCTTATCTCCAGGGAGGCCCTGTACGACCCACAGCTCCTGGAGGTGCGGCTCACGCACAACTACGTGGTCTGCAGGGACTGTGAGGTCATCAACGATGGACACACGGTCAGGGTAATGCTCAAGTCAAAATCAGGTACGGACTCCTGCAAACTGCCTTTCCTTTCAGGGAATTTTTGCCACCGTGTCCCGTTTTTACTAATAAAACTGTGTTATGGGGAAGAACTGCACTTTTTTCAATTTAAAGTTCTGAATTTCGACTTTTGTAAGTTGAGCTGTTCCAGAGAGAACAAATTGTAATATGCAATTTTAACTGCACAGCAGTTCCCAACAACACACCACTCTGAAAGCAGATCATTACATGTTAGTAAGTATAAATAAAAAAAAAAGTCCTTACAAAGAGAAATATTAATAAGGTAATCTCAAAAAAGCTAACCCTTTGCAAGATCAGCAGTTTTGTCATTTGTTGTGGGGAACAGGAAACAGGAAGTCCATCTCAGATACAAACCTATTGGGTTTGGGCTGGGTCGATTTGGCTGCGGTCCTTTTATTGTTTTGCTGGTGAGAATAATACAACAACCTGATAACGGTTCAGTGGAACATAAAAATTCATGAAAAAAGAGCACACATTGATATGGGGTTTTCCACAGCCCCGGTAGCTCTGCGTGTTTTCTTAACTCTAGCGCTGTTGTTGCTACATGTTGTTGGTGACACAGTGTTTCCACGCTGCTCCTTCCTGTTGCAGTGGTGACTGGTGGCCCCCTGCCCAGCGACCACGAGTACGAGCTGCACGAGGTGCGCTTCCACTGGGGCAAGGAGAACCAGCGTGGCTCCGAGCACACTGTCAACTTCAAGGCCTTCCCCATGGAGGTGAGCGCACCGCCATATCAACTGCACTGTGGGCTGCAGGGTCGAATCTCAGGGTGGAGCACAGCCATCGTGCCCTTCAGCATGGTGTTTAAGCTGAACTGCTTCACATGAGTATCCAGCTGTGTAAAGTGATTGTATGAAATAAAAAAATAAAAAAAGCCGTATAAGTTGCTGCAAGTAAAGATAAGCAAATAAATAACACCAATGATGAAATGATTGGGAGTGGGTGTGGTCTCTCCTGGGGTCAGGTGGGCTTGGCCTCCAATAGGAAGGCCGTTCTCACCGAAAACTGATGAAGCCTTTATCCTCAGAATTCCTGTACTCTTTGTTAACTGCACAAGTCAGTTAATGAACTAACGAAAGGTGAGTGGCACTGGGAATATGAATGCTCTGCACTGCTCCATTAATGTTCAAAATGAAACTGCTCTTTTTCCAGCTCCATCTCATCCACTGGAACAGCACTCTGTATAGCAGCATTGAGGATGCCATAGGGAAGAGGAATGGCATCCTCATCGTGGCCTTATTTGTACAGGTATCTCTCCTTACTTCCATGCATTCAGAGGACAGCCACAGTTTAATCCACATTTGCCCTTAAATTACAGTCCATTTTACCTGTAATTGGTAGTCTTTTTAAAACACAGTACACTTGCGTTTATTTTTAGGTGAAAGCAAAAGACAAATCTTAATTGAATCCAGGCCAGTGTCTTTAAGAATACTATAGCACACAATACTGTAGTACTCATACAAGTATATTTCATTTCCCTAAGAAGAAACTCTGCTTGCTTTCACTAATTCCTGCTCATTTACCTTCCACTCTCCAAATTATAGTGTTAAAATCTTTTTGGTGTGTATAAGGACTTCCTAATTTTGGAGCAGCTGATCAGATTTCATGAAATGGCAATAAAAATAATTACAGTATTAAAAACAAACTTCATTATGGCTGAATATAGAAATACGCCATGATAATCCTGTCTGTGCCAGATGGATTTTCAAGATGGATAGTGCTTTGTTTTCATTTAATCAGAGTGTATTCAGAACTATGAGTTATGAATCTTACCAAGGATTACTATGGGTAGCCTAGTAAGTGGGAATGAATACAAAACTCAGCACTCAATGTGTACACAAAAACAAAAACTATTTGCTTGTTAAAGTTCAGAACAAAGGTTCAAAATTAGGCCTGGATTCAATCAACTTTTATCCTCAACTTTCACGCAAATCTAAATGCATTAAAATGTACTTTATTCTCCACCAACACAGTTTGAAAAGTTAATTTCCATAATTAAGAAACTTTTTTTGTGAAGGAAGGGTGACACATATCAATTGGAAGTAGTTAATGTCCAGCATTGATTGTATCCAGGTTTTCCGTTTGAGGTTTTTTTTTTTGATTGGCATTTCTGATTCGATCCATCTCCTCCTGCTGTTCTCACAGATAGGAAAGGAACACCAGGCTTTGAAAGCAGTGACGGAGGTGCTACAGGACCTACAGTACAAGGTGAGCCTTGATTTTATTCTTTGTGTTGTCACGGCAAACATACGCGGCGTATCATGGCAGCGTAGATGGATTTAAAAGCGGCACATTAACCACGAAACCGGTGTTGGGTGTTTGAGTTCAGTGATAACGCAGCCAAACACGCTGGAAAGAGCTGATTAATTGCTAGAAAATAAGTGTTTTTCCATGGCAATCGGTAAACGCAGACAGAGATCTGAACCGCTGGTGACATAAAACTGTTGAGTGGCTCATTTTTTTCTTTCCAGAAAAATAAAAGCTTTAATGCTCCATTAAGAGTCAACCAGGATAATTTTATTGCATACTTTTGGCTTTGAAGCTGGGGGGAAAAACAGACTGTGCTGACAGTTAATATTTATCACTTAATATTTTACAAAAACAAAAATGTGGCATGGGAAATAACTATATTTTGTGATTTTAAAGTTCAGAAGTTCCACTTTTATAAGTTGAGCTGTTCCTGATAGAACTAACTTCAATATACACTTTTTATTTGTATTCATTTATTAGCTTTTACAAAGACTGTGTACTTACAAGTTGGCTGTAGAACTAGCTGTTGCTTAATTATAGGGTACTATTGGCCGTTGCCTATAACAGGCAGAAAAAAGGACAATGCCTGATTTCAGAGAGCACAATTCATTATACAGCAATATCCAACAAAGCACCACTGTCGAAACAGAAGTAAATATAACAATAATAAAAACCTATAAAAACTTATTTTTGTAAGTCACTCAACACAGTCTTAATGCAGAACTACCTCCTAGTATTAGTTTCTTTATGCTACACTGGTTAACAGCTTCAGATTTTTCCAATGTAGCGAAACAGTTGCTGAAGGACACTGGATGGATCTGCTGTCATGCCAGAGGGTGGTTATAATCAAAATTCTCTCAAGGCCTTGTTCTCTCATAGATACCAACTCGCTCAAGTTGGCATAGATTTTACTAATTCAGTGGAATTTAACAATTCTAAGCAGAAGATTGCTCAGTTTTGGGTACTTTTCTAAGAAAGAAACAAATAAAACTGAATTATATTTTTAATCTCTGTTTTTCCTCCCCAAAAATATCAACAGGGGAAGACAAAAATCATACCATGCTTTAACCCCAACACTCTGCTACCTGGTAAGCACTCTACATAACGCCAAAGTTATAATTGAACATAATTTTATTCGGCAACAAATGTATGCCATTTTCCCCATGAAGATACTGCCCCTGTCTGTTTGTAATCAGGTTTATTCGTGATCAGCCTTGCACATGCCACAAAGATTAGGTGGTATAAGATGGAAGAGCTTTGTTTCAATGAGTCCTAAGTGGACAGAATGGACTTTCCTTTATTGGGACCCAAGCCCCTCCCCTTCCTGCCCAACTCCGCCCCACCCCACCCCGCCCTATTGACCGCATCCTGTGTTTCTGCTCTCAGACCCCCTGCTGCGTGATTACTGGGTGTATGAGGGGTCACTCACCACCCCTCCCTGCAGTGAGAAGGTCACCTGGATCCTGTACCGCTACCCTCTAACCATCTCACAGATACAGGTATGAGCTCTTACCCCGCCCCCACACAACTGCCACCAATCAGAGGCCACGTGTGGATGAGGTGGATTTTATGCACTTATTTATTTAGATACAGAGTGTATTCTGTGTGTTTCTTGGTGTTTTGATGTTATTCTGTCTTCTTTACTTAATTAATTCATAGCTACTGTATGTTTTTTATGGACATTTTGAGAGTAGCTTCATAAAAAGGCCCTAAAATAGTTTTATTGGAAAATCATTGGTGGGTGCAGGTTGCTGGGAGAGTGGCTCAGAGGTTTATTACTGTTGACACAGCTGTCAGCAGGCTATCATACGTCCCTGGCTGCTGTTGAGGTTTCAGTGTGAAAATCTGTCCTCATTGAAGTTTTACTGTGGGGCCGCAGTGATATCTGAGTGGCAATGAAAGGCACGTGAACCATGTGATCTGCTGGTGGTCTCATCCACCCTCCTGTCCCAGCCCATAGTGAAGCTGTAAAAATCGCTCCCTGCAGCCAGGATAGGAAACAATGTATTGCTGTGATTTCCATTCCGCCTGTTTTACATTGATAAGTTTATGACCTTGTTATTTCAAAAGCCACTTTTTACAATCCTTAATGCTTTGTTTAGTGCATGCTTGTATATATGTGTGTGTTTATTCAGTGGTCTTATTTCATTTAAGCAAATTTAAGCAAAGAGAACATTGTACAGTATATTGACCTAATAAATTAATTTTAGTGTACACCAGCTTATATTTGGGTGGGTAGTGGTCCTGGTTATGGTAGAATATGGTTTCATGATGAAACCAAACACGAGAGAACAACATATGCTATCAGTCCACTCACTGATCTGAACCAAATGTGTTTTGTTTTAAAAAGCAAAAAAACTTAACTTTTTATTGGTTCAAACAAGTCAGTGATTGACAGCTCATTGTAGTTCTGCCCTTCATGGGATTCATGAAAACTCCCCTGCAAGTCAGTCCATTGATGAGCGTGAACAAGGATTTCTCTATTTTCCACCCTGACCCTGCCAGATTGAGGAATTCCGAAGGTTGAGGTCACATGTCAAAGGGGCGGAGCCTGCAGATGGCAGCGATGGAATTCTGGGAGACAACTTCCGTCCAACTCAGCCTCTGAGTGACAGGCAGGTCAGAGCTGCATTTCAGTAGTGTAACCCAGCACGGGCGGTGAAGGCTGGGTAAACTCGACAGGGGGTTTGCAAATTCAGGACAGTTTGACTTTTAATTCAGAACATTAAACTGGAAACAGAGGGTAAATTTACAAAAAAACAATTTTATGTTCTGCGACTGAGAAAACATTAACAAACATTTTCATTAGTCAAAGCCAAAACTCACAGTGAACTCCACAATACTTGTTTAGGCCTCACGTTAAAAGTTAGCAGGAT
This sequence comes from Anguilla rostrata, assembly GCF_018555375.3. Classification (NCBI taxonomy): domain Eukaryota; kingdom Metazoa; phylum Chordata; class Actinopteri; order Anguilliformes; family Anguillidae; genus Anguilla; species Anguilla rostrata. The sequence continues at coordinate 11,250,665 of NC_057940.1, read as the reverse complement.
GCTTTCCACAGACAGTTAAGGCTTAGGGCCTTGCTTAAACCTGCAGCCTTCTGAGTCCAGTTCCTGCCACTTCATTCTACTGCTATAACTCAACAGTAGTTTTACGCGTTAGATACAGTATGTCCGCATGAAATAAAACAGTGCGTTACTTTGATATTGTCTTTGAATATATAATTTTATTTATCCAACTGAGTGACCAGATTATAAGAACAGTAACACCATTCAAACTCATTCAGTCTTACCTTTCAAAGCTTCTGCTGCTCTTGGCTGATTCTAAGCAATGTTTTAATCTCCACTCTGTGGAATAGGATAAAAAACAAACAAACGTAATCGATACTACGTTAATTTCTGAGCATCATACATATTATTTATATTTGTTGAGCATCACTGTGTGCTCTCATTCATGGAAAACTACCGACATGACCGATGTGCATTGACCTGAATCTCTCTGGGATTTGTATGCAGTGTAATTACTATTACCCTTTAGCCTGAATATGTTATTAAACAAGTTCATTGGTTTGGCTTGTTGAGCGTTGGTGGGGTGCAGGCAGCAATTAAAAATGGGTGATCTTCCCAGAAAGGGCAGAAATATTTTTTAATAAGCATAACTGGAATTTTGTATTTTGCACTAGCAATGTAATGGAGTGAAGTCTGGAGTAAATGAATGAACAGGCCACCAATAACAGACCAGCTGGCATGTTATGAAAAATAATATTGAATTCAGCGGACACATTTGAGCTCTTTATGAAAATGGGACCGTAAACGAGTAACTGAATACTTCTGGCAAACTTAATATTTTCTGAATAAAGAGTTGTTAACAATTCAAGTCTGTTTTTTTTCTCTTATTTTTCTCTTATTGCCTTTTGAAATGAGGTAAAGCAGATGAGTAACACATGATGAGACCAACGTATTACAGCGATGAGCAACACAATAAAACAGCTAAAGGAAACTTACATTTTCTGATTAGAACTGTAATGGTTGTGCATGAAAATATTTTTTTGTAAGATGTTGAGAACATCATAGGCTTTGATATCCGGCCATTGATTAAATCTTTCACTAAAAGGCAAAGGAAAAGAAAAAAGATTAACTTGGCATTAGTACGCCCTCTGTTAACAGGAGAATAATTGTAACTATACTAACTTCCATCACATTTTTCTTGGGTTATAATAAGTCTCTTTCTCAACTTCCCATTTATTAAACATTGTTTTATTTAGAACGTCATAGTACCATAAGCAGAAATAGAGAAAGGACAGCCTCTGGTGGCGAGAATGTGGAAATGCAACACAGCACATGGTGAATCATTGGAAGCGCAACAGTGGCAGGGGAACTTGCTTACAGACACGATCAGGTGGAAGAGAGTATCCATATGTGGCCTTGCACAGGAGTTATTACAGCTGGAACAGGGACCCTTCTCTCTCTTCTTCCCAAGCCTCTTGCTGGATTCAGGACAGGTCTTGGTTCCAAAAATGAGATCCACGGCCTTGACTGCCATGATCTCAACGTGCTCTAAAGAGGAAAACTCACCTCAGCCACCACCAATGAGCATCTCCCACTGGTGCAGCACTGGCTGGTGCAGCACTGTGTAGCCTTTTTTTCTTTTTTCCACTACAGAGCATTCGCCACACATAAGCCAAGGTGGAGAGAGAGGGTGAATTATTCAGCCAGTTATACGGCTAAGAGCACCTCCTAAACCCACACAGGAGTCGTATCCCGGCAGCACCCGCTGGCCCTTTCGAGCTCCCGTACGCTAGTCCCTTAAGCGGGACGGCATAGATCAGCCGTGAAAGCACAGCCTGTCTTCATGCTATAGATGGGCTGGCAGTTTAACGCTGCTCTCGCGGGCCATGGCTGGCGAGGGTTAATGTCTCCAGCACACTTCTCGACCTCTCAATCCTGCACTAGAAAGGAAACCAGCAGGGATAATGCAGGAGGAAAGAGCCGAAATGGAAGGCACAGCTGGGAGAGTCTCACAGATCATGGTAAGGAAAATAACAGAGCAATTTCACACAACAGGAGAGGCAGCAGGTCCAATCACACAGCTATGTCATGACTCATTTTACTGTACTGCATCTATATTTCGAAGTGTTTACTTAATATTCCCCTGATTCCTTCTCCTAAACACCTGTTTCATCTCCTGTTTTCTTCACCCTCTGAGAACATCTTGGCAGAAATGACGCCATGTTCAGTACAGTAACATTTAAAAGCCTGTTGAAGAGCACGGCCATGACACACAAACAGTACAGTGGCAATGCCACTGAGTTTCCCCACTGTTCTGAGATATGTCAACATCTCTGATGTATTTCAAATTCGATGCATGCCTGATGAATCTTAATGATGGCACCAATAAATGTACAACCAATAGACTTAAGAAACAGTTGTATAATACAGGAAATTTTAATCAGCAATCATGCTCTATTCAATGCTGGTAAAATGTTTCCTATGTCTTCCCAACAATCGCGCAGAACTCCCGAGAATATTTTAACAAAATGTGTTGCTCCAGTTGACTCAATTAGCCTAATGGTTGCATCATTATTGACCACTTATATGGAGCTACACATACATGGAGTCTATTGGTAATGTTTTTCAGCAATTGAATGTTTTGCCATGTTTTGCCCATTTTTGTGTTTTTCAAATATATAATTGTTTATAAGTATAATTACTATGAAAAAGCCTTCAACCGCATCAACCCGGACATGACGTGACATGGCATGTAACGTAATGACGTACAACCGCTATCCGTTCAGTACCACTCACTCACTGCGATAAAACCTCAGAACCATGGACAGCACCCTGACTAATCAGCGGACCTCACACCGAAACACCATCGACTCCCCACGCGGCTGTTGACAATTTTTTAATCACCGTTTCTGAACGTAGTCGGGTTTTAAACAGACTTACTTGGGTAATTTAGCCAACACCAATTAAATTATGTGCATGCGTTTTATTTTATTTCAGTAAAAAAAAAGATGATTGATGACGACAATGCGAGGCTCACATAACAAACCAAATGCCCCGCTCCCACTACAGAAAATCACTGTTCGATGGCACTTTGTTTTTTGTGTGAACACCAAAGAATGAGTAGCTACATGCTGTTGATTTATCTTCAACGGAAAGGTATTGATTAGTAGGCCTACTGGCCAAGGACGTCCATGACATCATGCTACGCATTACATTAATTTAGCAAATGTATTTAGGCCTATTCAAAGCATATTACTATGTGTATCGTATCTGTAATGCCAATTTCTATTCTTAATCGTTTAATGAACACAGCCATTTACGTAATCTGAAAGTATTGCTACATTCCTTGACAAATTGCCTTAGATGTACAAAGGCAGTTAGTTGATTGAGCCAGGGTAATTAGCGGAATATCCCCTTTAAAACACCAGACCTCCAAGATGTTGTCGATGAAGTCCTCCATCTTGGAACAGATGTTGTTTGATGCCAATAGGATCCTAATCGACCTAATGGTGTATTAGCTGCCCACTTTAGTCTTCTGTTCAGCAATGGATGCTCTGTTTTTTATTTTTTTTTAAATTTCGGTGCCCATAGTATCAACTGAGAACTGTATCCATGGCAACAGGACTGATGATCTCTGGTATAGCAGTCATTATTACTCCCAATAAAACGGAGAATTTACCTCATATTATGTGTCAATTGGGCATAGACCTCCACACAACCAATTCCCTCTGAGTACCTAGAGCACCGGCGACCCAGTGTCTCAAATAATCACTGTTAGAGTAAAAATAACACTGATGATGTTACTGTGTACGCTTCAAGATGAGTTCTGGAATCAATGATACCCTGTAACCTGCATGAATGCAGCCTGGATCAATAATGCCAATTTGAATTAACGTTGCGATGGATAGCACCACACACTTGGCGCAATGCTACACCCCACATGCACAATCGGAGCCGTTTCTGAAATGATAGAGCAGTTCGGATTTGCTGGATTATCCCGGAGCTCTCGCTGACATGGAAGAGGCAGATCGGATGTGCTTCCGGCGACGGAAAATCAAAAGCGGTATTACGAACAGAACGCTGCTTGTTTCAGCCAGTAGTGTCGACTTCGACCATCACAGAAATCTAATCACTGCTACATTCTTAATGGTCTACATGCAAAGGCTGCTTGTCACGCACGCTTATTCTGATGTCAGAATTGAACCAGTGAACAATCCCTGTTCAACGTGGCATATGGCAGCAATAGAACAGTAAGTGATGAATATCGTCCGAATTGCAGCCTCAGTTGTTACGCCAAAAATGAGAACTACAGCGGAGACAAAATATAGCCAATAAAACGAAAGCGATCTAAATTTACCCGTACATTTGCGTCTGCAGCCTCAATTTCAGTTGAAGGCCGCGTTTTTCTTTTGAATTAAATTGCAGCGCATTTCATGTCAATATTTTAGACAGAGGTCTGAGCAACCTGCATGACTAACGTAACGTCAGCATTGTAATTTAGAATTTAATTTAACTAAATATTTTAAACAAGAATTTGGTCGCTATAACAAGCACCAAGTACTTCTGTATTTCTGTGTATGCTACTTTTCGTTAGGGGAAGCGACCTTTTGCCATGTGGTAACGGCAGTTCGAGCCCAGTTTAGATCAAACATGCAAAGAGAAAAGACGGTAACGTTTTACCATAAAACTACCAAATATGGTCGCCAATGGGTTGCGAGCACATATCTATTAGGCTATTTCGAAATAGAGCCGACACACGTGACGAATCTATGATGCATATAAAATAACGTCTTTGCAGCTTTTCTAAAGTTAAATTTAACGTTGCATTTTTTTGCACATTGTCGGCACTCAGAAACACACTGTTTTTTTGTTAGCTACAAGTTACTTTTCTGCTTGTTCCGGGTTACGCAGATTCAAATTAAAAGGAGAATAGGGGAGAGGTGGCTATCAGCGAGGTTGGATAGCTCTAACGCCGGGCACCCACCGCACGCGTCGCGTAAGCGTCGCGTAAACAGCAGGGCGAAGCAGCACGACGCGACGCGTAGGGTGTCTCCACTGGTTCCGTTTGTGTCGCGCAAAGGCTTGCGTAAAAGCTATATATTCCCAGTAGCTCTCGCAGTCTGCAGTGGGCTTACATCGTGTATTTCACGTTTGTTCAGGACTTTTGATTATGGGTTAAGTGAATACTTGGCGAGAGACCTTTTTCATTCTGTTAATTTGGTAATATTTCGTTACCTCGTAAATACGTGAGAAAGCAAACGCTTTCAAGAATTACCATAAACTTAAATCGCAACGTAGCCTGCATAACAATCAATCTCAAACTGTATTAATTTATTTGCTTGGTCAACAAGCGTGCCAATTTCACGAAGAATATGTAATGATCATAATAATAATAAATAATCCGTAATTAACCATTGGGAATTCCTGTGTTGTCTTGTCATTCACGTCAAAACATTTATATGATCAGATTTAGTAAAATCAGCTAATCATGAAAAAGACAGTAACAGTTTAATCTTGACGGGATATGAACACCACAACGCCATGAACACCGGAAGCTTTGAAGTACAAGTGCGATAGGCTACGTCTTTCTGTGGTGTATTTTCAAATTTACCCCACCCCCTCCGCAAAATAAGACAGCGAAACTAAGTTTGCCTTTCCCCAGGTTCCAGTTATTTATTTATTTTTACAAAACGAAAAGGCTTGTATTTTTTTTTAGCTGCTTAAAAATATCTGGGAGGTAACTAGGGACACACCCCCAGTAATATAAGAATGAAATATAAATCAGAGCATGTATACCTAGCATTTTAGAGCATATTTCTGTGTATAAACAGGCCAACGTGACGCGCGACAAGCCGAAAAAATAGAACAGAAGCGAAAAACTACGCTTCAGGTCGCTTGTGTCGCGCGAGCTTCGCAGCCGGTACGCGACGCGTTCGCATCTGGTGGAGACGACGTCGCCCGCTGCCGTTGTAATAACAGTACTTCAACTACGCTTCAGTTACGCGCGTAATACGCGCGTAGTGCGCTCGCGGCCGATACGCGTGCGGTGGGTGCCCGGCTTAACACCGTACGCGTCACACTAGCATTCCTAGGTGCAACAGAATGTGACACTATGAGAAAGATGCGTGATAACCCGTTAGCTGGAAGGGCATCTGGACATGACCTTGCTTTTTGATGGCCCCAAGTCCAGCAGAAAAATGTAAAGCAGTTAGATCCAATCAAAGGCTATATGAACTACTCACAATTGCAGATAGGAAAAATGGCTGCCACAGAGTCATTCGCAACACGGAGGTTAATTTAACATGACATTAATGAGTAGCCTACATAATTTCAACTATTACAATTTCAGAGTTTAATTTAACATTTCATAACTTTTATTCAAGTAGATTACAAAATAAGATTGCCTCAATTACGTAATAAAACATACAGTAGCCTAAATGGTTAAAGACATATAACATTTTAATATCTGCACAATAATAGTTGTATGCCTACTTTTCTTTTTTTAGTCGATGATTATAATTATGATGATGATTATCATTTTCATCTTCATCATCATCATATAATGGTCAGGAAATTAGGACTATAACTCAAAGGTTGTGGATCCAATTCCCAGCTGTGACTGCCGTTGCAAATTTGCAATTCATCTGAATCGCTTCAGTAAAAATATGCAGCTGGATTGTTTCTAGAAAATGTAATCAGTGAAAACCACTCTGGCTAAGACCATATGCTAAATGCTGAATTATAATGGACAGTAAGTGATTATGGCGAAGATGTCAGAAACCTCCATTTGCATTATTCATGAACTAATACAGTCAGATCAGAATCCATATGAATACAATGCTTCCAAAGTTTTTGAATATGATTACTCTACACTCAAGTAGATTATTTTGGACTATACATAAAAACACTTCTGAACTCCTTGGTCACAACATTTTTCCACTCTGCCCCCTAGTGGGGGAATGTGCTCCCCACAGTTATCGAGCCAGCAGAGCCACAGTCAACCTTCTGCTGCGTACTGAAAACGCACCCGTTTAATTTGTATCTCGTGGTGGTTGCAAATACATTTTCTTTTGGTCTTCTCTGATAGGACTACTCAGCCTCTTTTCGAGCCTGGGCAGGAATGACCAGTCAAGCCCTGCTGAAGATGATTGCTTATGCCACAAGTCTGTTTTTGCCAGTGATACAGTAAAACAGCGTGAACTGTCTGTGCAAAGGTACAGATGGCAGGGAGCATAACCAAAATGCCCTGTTTTATCATGCAGACTTTGCAGCGTCATTTTAAAAGACGTTTTACCAGGTACAGAATCTTCCGAGTTCAATCAGAGCGGATTGGAGCCTTTTTGAATCCTGGGGGTCTGACATAATAAAAATGACAGACCAATAAAACCGATTGTCGGACATTAAAATTACAACATAAATTTGGATTTAGACTAGAATAAGAATTACCTAAGGCGAAAAGCGCAGAAACGTATCAGTAAAATTTTTACTGTTACGATACACCTGGCCAGACAAATGAGCCCTAGGATTTGGAAGTGCTAAAATGCTCTCACACATCTCAAAATCTAGGTATACGAGGTGACAGAATTGCAGAGCGTACAGCCCAAGGCAGAGATCGTGAAACCTTGGTCTAAGAGCAGATATCTGCACCAAGTCACTTAATAATTGAATAGTGGTGTTGCTTTGAATGTCTGCAAAAGTTTGGCATTCTGTACAGCATGCAGGATTTAACAGGTAGGTGTTCCCATGAGTGACACGCGTTGAGCCTGTCAGTATCCTGACAGCTGACCTATGAACTAGCGGTAACCAAAGGAGATCTGGCACATCACAGTCATAGATGGTGCAGCATCCTAATAAGGAAAATAAACAAAATGGGCCTGCATCTCACAGCTTTTTGGAATGAAACAATAAGGAATATGGAAGCATATTTGACACCGTGAAACTATAAACCTGAGCAACTAATTATTATTATTATTATTATTACATAGCAGAAACCATTTATTCAATGATTCAATGGGTTCAATTATTCAAAGTTTAAGCTTCTTGTGGATTAGTGAAGTATTAATATGATATATACATATGGCAGCTGTGCTCTGTGTCAAATCTGAATGATTTAAGAAACTGTGTTCTCATATATTATTTATTATTATTATTATTAATAATAATAATAATAATAATAATAATAATAATAATAATAATTGATTGCTTAATGCTCATAAATTTAAAGTTCATGTATAAAACAGTTCATTAAATAGCGTGTATTTACAATAATAAACAAATACCATTTTTTATCTTATGCTTGTGCTTCCTTCATTAAACATAATGGTCTGAGGTTATATGAGGTATATGGAATAGTTACAACTAACAGAGCCTGCTGCTGGCATAAACAATCTATGCGGTCATTTAGGGCCACAACTACCCCTGGGCTACACAACTGAAGTAAAAAAATAAAAATAAAAAAACCCCACATTTTATGCCTCTGGTGACGACTCCCGTCCCCTACCCCTATACCTATCAATTTACTCTCTTAAAGCCACATTATACCAGAAATAGCTATCTACGTCCTAAAAAATACATGTCCCATATTCACATCCCAGGAATTTTGATCGGTAAGACCAATTTTTGTGTTGGTAAAATTTATTTTACTGTGCTGTATGTGCTATATGGCAAACAATTTCAATTGTTAGGGGTTACATTTTTAATTGATTAAAGTAAAAACTGACAAGCAAAATCATTTGGGTCCCATTTGCTCAGAGTATAAAAAACTTGAAACCATCTGTGTAAAATGAATGGAGTTCACTGACAGCAAATGGCAACAAGCCAAACCTGCATTGTGTTACAAGTCTAACCATACAATTATGTTAAAACGTAAACATATTTTCAACAACCGTAATTGATCAAGAGCTTGGCTTTGACAAAGAACCAGGACCAGGTTGAGGAACGCTCATTCAGATGAATAACGAGTTCCCTTTGTCTATTGAACGGTAAAAACTGTATCAGGACATAGCCTAACGCCACTAGATGTCATTGTTGATCTTCGAAAAGCTTTACTACTTTTGGCGATGTGTTGTGGATTTATTCAATGTACAAAAAATAATAAATAAAATAAAATAATAATAATAATTTTCAGTATTCACTGTAGCCATATTTATACCATGCTAATTGATTATGGACTGAAAGTCTAGTTAATACAGAAAAATATTTTGCAAGCTGTGGGTATTCATATCTTAAATACTACCCATCAAATTGGATGGAAGATAAAGACAAACTTCACAAATCAAATCATGATTACTCTGTGGTTATAGCTGATGATAAACTCAAGACACGATATTCTCAGTCATGCAATTTATGAAACAATGTGACGTTTAGAGGCTGAAACTCACGCGCAGCAAACTCAGCAGTACAATGGCAAGCTAGCGTCGAAAATTTGATCACGTTAAAACATTTATTTCGCCTGACTCCCGTGACTCGCCGTGGCAATCCAAAAAAAAAAAAAAAAAAAAAAAAAAGAAAAGAAAGAAAGAAGAAGAAACAGGACAAGCGCCTTGTGGCGTCCCGCAGGCGTCGCTGGCTCAGCCGGCGTATAGTACCGCACGCGCACACATGGCTAACCTCTCATGCGGCTCCGTGTTCCCCGGGGACACGGCGCAGGTGGGGAAATATAAATGAACTCGGCCGCCAGTTCATTTTTCAAGGGGGTAATGACCTAAAGCAGACTTTCAGCAGAGCACGGAGAGGCTACCTGTTAGGGCCTCAGAGAACAGTTAAACATTTCCACCAGGATGATTTATGGGCAAGAGGAGGGCATCAAAGAAGAGTTTCGTTATTAACGCCATGGTGACAATGACCACTGCTCAGGAGCAGTGCAATAAGGAAGTCTCCTGTGTACTGTACTTCTGCCAGTCCTATGTTCCCTTGATAGTATAAAGCCACTGTCATTCAGTCCTTCCTTCATGCAGTGTTAGGCAGTATTAAAATATTACTGTTCATTTTTTTTTTTTTTTTTACTATGGTGCAATAGCGAAATCTAATATGTGAGAAGTATGTAGTGATAAGTACTGTAAATATAAAGTGAGACCTGGCCAGGACAGGGAGAAACAGCATAACTGAAATAAATTATCAAGACCAGACAATAAATTAATATGGAATGCATAGTACACTGCAGTCATCATTTCATAAAAGGAAACATACACTGTGAAATACTATGACATTATCTCTTATTTGTTGGGTATGCAATTGCAGGGTTCTGTAGAAGGGAAATCTCAGCAGTCATGTTTATTTTGTGGTGTCCACTCAACCAGTAGAAATGCAGTCTAAATCTAAATCCTGACTGGCAACTTGTTAATGACACCAAGATGAAACTGATCCAAGGTCATTGATGAAGGAAAAAATGTTTAAACCAAGAGGAACAATGTAAAGGCAGTTGGCAGTGAGAACCGCACTATATTTTTGTGGATTAACTGTGTCAAGACTCTGCAGTGCCACAGGCTGACACATAATTGGGCAATCTGACCACACATGTGGCACTGTTCAGGGAGGGATTCGGTCTGCAGGATGAATATGTCTCATCACAGACCAGCGATATACACCGGCCAATCGGGCGCAGTCTGTCTGTAGAAAATGTGCATGATGTGTGCTCCGCGGACACAACGTCTGTGCAGGCTCATTTTTAGGACTGCAGTTAAAAGACCCATTTCCAAGCAAAGCACCGGCTTGCCTGCAGCCTTTTTAGAATTCACGGATAAGTTTGCATCAGTTGTACAGGCCTATGAGACTGAGAGGAAATCTGAATAAAAGCAATGGAAAAATAATGGAAAAAGGAGTGATACTATTAAATCTGAGAAATGTCGCAGTTATGCAGCACTGTTATATGATGGTACTTCACTGCACATTTATGTGTGAATTTAGATCTTTGATTTTTTTTGTGTGGTCAGCCACTTGATTCACGACAGCAGCTAGAATAAATGGGAGCGCACAACTTAAACCTACAGTACAGCATCTACACTGTCAATCAGAAACTTGATGTAAACCAATCAAAAGACTTTGCTCTCCATAGAAAAACACAATGATTGATTCAAATGAGTTGCACAAATGACTCCACCCATATTGTGGTTCACAATGAAGACTTACTTTCCACTCACTGCTTGCCACTGGTTAGATCGGGTTCACCTGCAATACATTTGAAAAGTGGTTTCAAGTGGCATGTGATAATTGTATCCTCCTGTGAGGACAGACTTTACAGGTGGCATTTTGGAAGTGAGGCAGCTCTACCAACCAGGGAGGTGTGTGTCTCTCACTTGACTCCACTGTTTGATGTCATTCTTAGGATATCTTTCTGTAACTTTGACTCATCAAATACACATACTGCACACTCCACAGGTTCACAGTGGGATCCAAAATGACTTGTGATCATCTGCCAAAAACTCATTTGGCTACTTTGGTAGGATTTAGATTTTGCATGTAATCCAAAGCAGTGAAGGTAGACTCAAACTGTGGCTTTGTTCATTTAAATACTAATACTAATGCTAATACTACCACCACCACTACCAACAAGAACAAGAAATTCAACATTAATAACAAAAAACAAACAACACAAAAACAATTATGTTAGCCTGATCAGGCTATTAGCCTAACCAGGTTGACAATCTGATGGAAAATAAGTCCCCCAAACTTCTGGGGGATGTTCTTTGCTTATAAACCAATGGATCTGTAAAACTCCATCAACATTATTATTCATACAACAAAAAAAGGTTTTAGTGTGCCAGTGCTTTATTCTCACCTTTCTTCAACACTTCAGTGGAGAAACCATGTGTTCCTGTTTTCGGGCCTGCATGTCTCAAGACCAGAGAGTTTAAATAATTTTCTTACAATCCTCTCAGGGTACATTCCCGACACTCAACAATTAAATTTAATCAGCGAGGGCAACTAGAAGAGTCACCCTCATTTTAGACATTGATTAAAAGCAATTCATCAGTGGGTTTATGGGTAAGTTTGGGAAACCTTTGGTTGTTAAACTTTACTGGATGCAAGGGCCAGGAAGAACACCTGCACAGCATGTCTAGCGATATATTTGCTCCAGAGGACAGGTTAATGGATATATAAAAATAAAAATTGGAGCAAAGAGACTTTACCAAACAGAGAGGCATATACAATGAATTAATGTAGCCCGGGCAGTGGACTGAGTCGAGGAGAGAAGTTTGTTTTCATCGATGGGGACGTGAATGTCAGTTGGCCTCAGGTGAGGGTTGGTAGTGTGTTTTTGCGTCCCTCTGTGGAAAACTTGCATCAGTTTTTGAAGGCTACAGTATGTGCTGGGGGAAGATAACCTGACCAATGAAACACATACGCCTTGGGCATGTATCAAAACACAACAAGAATGAAGCAGAGAGCACAATTAACTTCTTTAATTTCATTATTTAAAACATTTCTTCTATGCTAGTTTGCACCCTCCACTTTGTGGAGATGACTCAGATAGTCCACAGGTACTTGATCATCCAGGGCATGCAGTATTGAGTAGGTTAGGGATGGGCTAGGGTTAAAGTTAGTGCACCATGCCAACTAAAAACCCTCCCTCCCTGAGTGACAGGACGGCACTGACCTGTGGCTCTCCTGGCTACAGATGGCTGTGACACTCGCTTAGATATTTTAATCTCCTAAATCTATCAAAATGCTACATTAGACATGCTCTACAGAATCATTTCTGATACTGAAATTGCTCCTAAGCAATGTGCCTCTGCAAGCTTTTTCTGTCTGTGCCTCTAATTAACTGGAATCCATTCAAGGCGGAAATATAGTTGTCAGAATTTTTTTTTGCTGACATTTTTTTCCTTCTCACAACAGTAGCTTACAGATTCAGCAGGTCTCAAAGGTGAGAAAGCAAACATGATAATTACGTGAAAAATGTACGCAGGCATTTAAAGGGGTCGGGGGGGGGGGGGGGGGTGGTTACGTACCTACATCCGACACGTGTTATTCTCCCTCCTCTCTTTTTAGCCTCTCAGGGGGTCAGGTGTTATTTTTAATGACACTAAGGAGTGGGAGATGGGGGGGGGGGGGACAGGAAGAAGACTGAGTCGTGATTTTGTGAGTCATTGACAGTAACAGTTATGTAAAGAAGGGTTAGGCAGGTAGGGGTGGGGTAGTGGGGATGGGGGTATGGGGGGGGGGCAGGTTGGGAAAGCTACATAGGCTCCTAGCAGTTTACTTTTTCTTTGAAACACAGTTCATTGTACACTGTAAAACCTTGGAAAATATAATTTGTCTTTAATTGAGTTGTAACGACTAACTCTATTTTGACTAACTCTACTTAAAAGTTAAGGATCAGGGAATACTTGAACGGTTTACATTGCCCTACTTACACGAGTCTAGGCAACTGATTTACTCAAACTGAATATAGTTCACTGGTATGAATTGTGCTGTGAAAGGAACTTCAGTTCAGTAAGTAGGCAATTTTTTTCTGTTGTGTATCTGATGGGGTAAAGGAAGCTGCTTCGGTGAAGGAAGGAAGGAAGTTCTTCCTTACGGCACTAAGCTATAAACTCACATAACATAATCACCAGACACACAGAAAACAAGCATAGCAAATAAAACCATGACTATAAAGGACTAACCCATGCATACATTTTTCTCCATTGTACTTTTAACATTTGTGGAATAATTTTGAAAACCGATAAAAATATTCAGAATAACTAACTAGACTAAAGCAAACAGAAACATGCAAAGACACACTTGAATGCACAGACGTACATGTGCACATACATATACACACACGTAAGCGCGCACACACACACACAAATACATTCACACACACATGCACACATGCACGCATGCGCACACATGTGCACACACACAGAAACACACATGCCCAAACCATTTTTTGTCCGCTTAAGATAAAGGGACAAACAACTATTCCAAACCCCCTTTCTAGTGCCAGTTAAGTCATGTGACACAGTGTATAACCACAAGCCAGTGCAGGCACAGAACATACATTCATTCTGGCTTGTTTTTCCCCCTCCATTCTATAGGCACAGACCTTAGGGGGGTTAAAATTTTTATCAATTCTGATTAATGAATCTCCCCGTGCATCTTAAAATGAACGTGGGGGTAAAAATTATTCATTTTTTGCTATTTGCAAATAAAACACATGAAAAAAAACACATGGCCTGGATGAAAACAGAAGCCTTTAAAGAAGGCTTGACAACCAAAACACTAGCTTTTTTCAACGTCTCAATAAACTGATTATCTTTTTTGTCGTTGCAGCAAATACACCGTGCACATACCCCCCCTCCAAATACCTGCGATTCTCTTAGCCTGCTGTGCAAGCACGCTCCCCACCATTTCCTTTTATTCCACAGCAGGCCAATCGCGCTGCTTACATTCTAACCCTGATCTGCATATTAATGAGGCTCCACGCACGCACAAACGGCAAAGGGAGAGGAATAGAGCGCTTTATAAAGCAAAAATAAATCTGGATGTGTGCATCGTGTGAGCGTTTAGGCGTCCGTTTAATCTCAGCTAAAGGACAGACTGGGAGGCCTAGCGAAGCAGTGGGGCCATAGCGGAGCTGAAGGAGGAGATACGTTACAGAGCGGTATTGTTTATGATTTCTCCGAAACTATTCCCCACTGGTACGTTAATGAATTCATTATTTCCAACAGCACTGATCCCCGCTAATCTGGCACTGAAAGATGTCGAACACCAGCAGGGCAATTAATCCTGTTAGCATGTTAGTAAGTGTGCATTGCGTTGCTGTGCTGTGCAGTTGCATATAGAAAATTTTAGGGTAGGAAGGTTGTGCTAAAAGGGGGGGGGGGGGTGGGATTTTAGGAGCTAGGCCTACAGAGGCAGTTCAAAAACCAATGAGTGTTTAGAGTATAAAAGGGGCGTGAACCCTAAAATGACTATTGCCTCATGTCCAATCCTGTATCTGACACTCTTATCAAAGCAGTAGCCATGTCTGCTACCCCCATAACATAGTCCAGCACACTTAAGCACATCCCTGCGCAAGCTGTTTGGCCAAACCCCTGTCTCCCTAGAGGCGGGCATGGCATTTTATTAAAACAAAACAGCTGCTGATGCATGCGAAATGTACTTCAGCAGCAGAGTTAAGGACACGGGCACGTCACATGTCCTGGGATATGAAACGGCAGCATGCGATTGGTGGCCTGCTGGGCTAGGAAGAAAATTCTGGGTCTTTCCTCCCAGGCAGCATGAGGCAAACCCCGTTCTTAAATCTAACATGCATGCATTGTCTAGATGCATTATTAACAAGAGATGTTTAATCATTCAATAAGATGATTGTGTTTTTTATCACAAATAAGTCATAAAAATCATAGGAGGGAGAATACTGACATCTACTGGCTAGAATCAGTGCACGTGCCCAACCTTCTTCTTAAGCAGGTTACCAGGTTATGTTCATTCGGAGAGAGGACATTACATATGAAACAGTTGCATGTTTCATACCTGCTTTGTGCTCCGGTTGTTGAGAGAGTGAAAGTAAGAAGGGGAGATGGAGTATAAGGAAGAGAGAGAGAGAGAGAGAGAGAGAGAGAAAGCGAGAGATTAAATATTTTCTTTCATCGTTTTCCTCTTTTTTCATTCTTCGTGATTTAGTGCCATATTTCTCTTTTCTCTCGTGCCAGTAAAGGGAACGCTCGCAGGTATTTGCCTTCAACGCTAAAATGTTTGACTAGCCTCGCGGCGCAGGGCGGTAAAAGGCCTGACAGATAACTGCAGGAAAGTTCACGGAAGGGCGCCCTCTACAGACACTTACGGGGAGGCCTGGGGAGGTGTCACCGAGCCACGGCAGCTCAAAAAGCTCCTTCAGTAAAGTCAAGGTTTATTTCAAAACCATAAACTGTAATAACATATTGTACAAAAAACCAAAAGTGAACAAATAACAAATTGCTAGGGGACAGGAAATCCTCCCATGAAAGTAGCCTGGCACTTTGCTGCTATGAAGCAGAATATTGCAGCAAAGATGATTAATGACCGCTGTTTTTTATTTTTATTTTATTTATTTTTTATAGCGCTGCTTTACCCATAGAAAGTTCCCATTTTTCTTCGGTTCAGACACACAGATTTATACCTACACCCAGTTTGTGTGTTACAATAAAACTCTCCACCCACTTTTCAAAACGGAAGTGCCGTGGTCAGAGTCCTCTATGGCCAGAGTCCCACAGTGAATAGGCCCCTCCCAGTTTAAAGCCTGGGACGGTGTCAGCCAATGGGGATCTGTTGAAAGACAGCTCTCCTCCACTGAGATTCCTTCCCTGTGACACTTTCACAGGGAAGGTGGTGGGCAATCCAGCTGGGAAAACCAAAACCCTCCCCAAACTGAACTTTGCTGACCGACGGACTCTGTGATAGAACAGTGGGGCTTCATGAAACCCAAACTGGGAGGAGGCATTACATCCTCACAGATATGAACCAATCAGCTCATCCTGCTGTGGAGAGCAAATAGTTTTGATTGGTTCTATCAAGTAGCTGCACCCATTATGGGGTTCCTAAAGCCTCACTCTCTCCCACCATGACTGTGTCCGTTTCACATTGTCCCGCCAGAGCACAGCTAAAGCCCCCCCGTGTCACGCGCTCCCATGCAGATATTAAAGTTCCCCCCGGCGAGATTCCTTCTCACAGACAGCAAGCAACTTGGGGGACAATGCAACATACGGCGAAGCACATTTTAGAGACGGATTAAAAGGCAATGAAGTCACATTTGGGAGAGAACGATGGTGTACGGAGAGAGCAGCACGCATGGCATCTGTTAGAACAATGCTGTGGTTAAAACTGCAGCTTGGCCTGCAGGGATGGGCAGTATTTCAAACACAAGCATCGTATTCCATATGCAAGATGGGATGCTGACCTCTTTGAATTTCGGCTTCACATGCAAGGCAACCTACGCCTTCACCGTTTTGTTGTTTATAGATGCATTTATTTGGAAGATGGATGATAAACAACAATCTCTGGTTGCCATCAGTACAAACAGACAAATCACAATGGCTGGAGCCTTTTTTTCTGCTACATGTCAACACTAGCCAGGGCTAAGTCATCCACATTATCGGCTGAGAATTTTAAGCATAAACATTCTGGCCTGTTTCAGCACTGAACTAATTTAATTTGGCTAAAGAGTTTGCACAGCCAGTTTCCAAGGCCTAAATTAGCTGCTCATTGAAAGGGAAATGCAAAAACCTGACTCTGCAGCCCATCTGGACTTGAGTTTTACACTTCCATTTTAAACACACGCATCTCTCTGCATTATAAGTTGTTCTGGATGAGATTGTCACCTAATCTAATGTAATGTACTTATATTATGAGCGCACAATGTTGCTGCAATGAAGCCAGTGTACACTGCTACTGTAATGTCCACTACACACAGCATATTAAGCTCTCTGGTCTGCTTTGTTCTGAAACCAACAGCTGGTTTTTATACATTGGCTTTCAGGGTCGTAACTTATTCCAAATTGAACTGATAAATTTTGGGACTGCTGACATTGTCTTTGGGGACAATACCGGTGGAACAGGTGTTCAGATTTGTGGTTTCATATCTCTCCCTCTCTCTCTCTCTCTCTCTCTCACACGCACCGCACTTCCAAGGTCAACGGTTAGCGGTACACCAGCAGAACCTGGCTCCCCACAGCCGGCCTACCCGGCCCTCCCCATGTCGCGCGGAACGTTCCAGAACTCACAGCCGCACGACCCCGCGCCGCGCGGGGGGGGTTACGGCACTGTCGAGACTCGGCGCGGTCAACGCAGCTCGCAATACGCTGCCCGATGAAGCCGTCAAAAGATGACCAGGGGCGCGTGTGTGAGTGTGTGCGTGTGCGTGCCTGTGTGTGTGTGTGTGCGTCTGTGCGTGTGTTAAACGGACCCCTGAGAGCGCCTGTGCCAAGTTTTTACAAATTCCTTTCTTGGACGGGCGACGTACTGCTTTATATTCAGCGGTTCTTTGCCCACAGTATTGGCTGGAGAGAGCCTGCGAGGCCGATATTTCGTTCCAGGCGAATTTGATTAAATCGCTAACAGGAGCAGCAGTTACCGGCCTGTTTAAAGTAATGGATGGAACAGAGCGGTCCAACTGCTACGATGCTAACGTTGCGCGCTGATTTAAATGCCCTTGAAGATCGTTAAAAGTGACGAGCCGACAGGCGTGTCTGTTTGCCGTTCTGGCGCTGCTTAGCTTTCATTCTGTTTGATGGCAAACAAGGCCGGAATAAAAATAAAGTGCCACTTTTGGGACAGCGCAGGTCCAAGTCCTCATCCAATCAAACCTGAAGTAGCATCACCTGCATATATAAAATGAAGTCCTTGAATTTTGTAACAGTAGTAAATTTTGTACAGCCCCACAGTACCTTGAGTACTTTGTAATCCGGGTTTGCAACAGATGCAAATTAAAGCCTTTCTGGTGCCTCTGAGCCGTGTAAATAACCCAACATGTATTCTACTGGTAAATCACATTGAGATTAAAACCTTTTTAAATGTTTGATCAGGTAATGCTTTACTTCAAACAATAAATAAGCACGGTGCCTTGCATCACTAGTAACACGTCTCATTTCTCTCATTGAAAAATGACAGGGAACCAATGACAGGGAACCAATCTGACGTATTTTTTAATAGCAACACATACCTGTTCAGCCCAGGTAAAAAAAAAAATGGCACAGCAGCTCGTGAAACGAGGCCTAAGTCCCTCTCAGCGAAGGGCTCCTCCCCAACACGTGCTCGCGGTTTCCTTCAGAGGGAAGGGCAGGTCCCTGCTTAGCCCATTAAACAAGATGGATGAAGAGCCCGTTACGCAATCAGACAGATGTCTGAAGGCAGGGTCCTGATGTGCAAATTAATAAACAAGGGGAAGGGAAAAGCAGAAGGTAATATTCACCTCTGAGCGGGAACATGCTGTAATTAAGACCGCGCTTACCGGGAACCGCGGAAAGTTCCGGTCTTCGCCGGTCCCGCTCCTCCGTGCCTGTCCTCTCTGGGTCTTTTTTTTTTGGCTCAGAAAGAGGGGGCCTATGGGTAGTGGCCCCGTGCATGATGAGCAGAATCCTGTTCATGAGGGGGATGGGGGGGTGCTGGTGTTGGGGCTGTTCTGCTTGATGTCATGGAAACCAGGATAAGGTTTGACACAAAGCCGCTCCTGCTTCGTTGGCAGAGGGGATTTATTTATTTTTGAAAAGCAAATTCAAACATGAACATGGCCGCTTGAAATTAAATTGCGCGGTTTTTCATTTTCACTGTGGCAAACACACATGCTGCTCAAAGCTGTCGCAGAACATTCTTATCATTGGAATTTTAGATTAAAAATTCTTCCTTCCAATGATTTCATTTTTCTATTCCTGTAAAAACATAAAATAAAATGGAGCAGTACTGAGGTACGCATTACTACATAACCACCACTTACACTCACTTACCTCCAGCCCTCAATGTACATTTCAACAGGAAAAAAAGGAAGCTTCAAATGGTGATTGAGACCAGGACAGGAACATGGAAACACACACTTGGAGATGAAAATGCTATTTTGATCTAACGAATGAAAGATCATTTACAGACACAGATGTTGCAGTGGGGGGACTGAAAGAGCGGGCCTAGGAGACGGCGGCTCCCCGCTACGTTACCCCCCCCCCACCCATCCCCCCCCCACCAACCCAACCCCCAGAGTGACGGCGGCTCTCTAATAGGCTTGTTGTGAGATCATATACCAGGGACCACACGGGGTGATGGGTAATGGAGTCATTAATCACAGAGGCCTCCCTCGAGACATTCAGATGTTCCCCCAATTAGAGCCTGCGGGGGCGGAGCCTAAGCGAAGAGCAGCAGCAGCATCTGTGAGCCAGTCGAGCTCGATGCAGATGCTCCGTGAGGAGCAGGAACTACACAGCAGTTCGGTTCCTCCATCTTGCTGGCCCCGTAACTTAGGCAAGGGGCTGAAACCAGCCAAACTGCGCTGACTGAATTCAATGAACATTTGCCCTTAACTTTTACTTAACGAATGAATGACAGCCTTTCATTTTACCATTCTTCACAAAGTTTGGCAAGTTCCCAGCTCACTGAACTTCCCGAACTGTGTTTTGTGAATGTAACTTTTTTTTTCTTAGCGTGGGGTGTTGAACACTGAAGGCCGACGGTGTCCATGGGCTTCTTTAGTTTCCTTTCTATCAGCAGCCAGATTTCAGGCCTTAGAAACAAGTTACATGGACTGTTCAGCTAATCAATTATGTAAATTAACCACTTAAGCACTGTAACGCACCAATAACCCGCAGACGCCGCAACCCTCCAGGATTGTAGTCAGACCTCCTTGGTTTAAGCATTTTTGCAGGTCAAATTTAAGGATCTCCACAGCACACAGAGTGGCTGTATAAAATGAGGGCGGAGCAATACTATTTGCTGTGAAGAGACAGTGAGGCTTCACAAACTAGATGGATCTACCAACCACTGTCAATCACTGACTCTTATGAACCAATCAAAAGACTTCTGACAAAACCACATTTTTAGTACAGGTTCAAATCCATGAGCCACTGATAACACAATATAAAACTCTTCAAACCTCTAACTGCTCCTTAAATAGTAATTGCTTCATTTATAGCCCGTTTCTTGGCGCTATATTACAGTAAAGAACAAATGCCACAGTCTTATACTCTTGTCCACAACCCTAAATGCATTTTTAGAAGATATACTTGGACGCAAATTAGAGTGTTTTGGCTTCAACAGAAGGAAGATACACCTGCAGATGTCAAGAGGACAAAACTGAATAACTGGTGGGTCTGTAGAATCTGCAAACTTCTCCTCGCATCACCACTGACCGCCTGTGGAGGTCACTCATCTTGACCATGGGGGAATTAACCAGAACCGAAAGAACCCAGTGTTCTGGAACACGGACCAGGACTGCCCGGCCTCAGAGGACTGCGTTTCAATGTCACTTGCTGTTTCATCCTCTTGTTGTTTTTAATATTTTCCTTTGTCTTCTTGTGGTACATGTATTAATGAATGTTGTTCTCTTGGTCAGGTTCCCCTTGAAAAAGAGGCTGATCTCAGTGTTTTGTCCCCCTCCTGAATAAAGGATATATGAAAGAGAAATTAAAAACAGCCTATCAATCATGTTTTGCTTGTCACTCACATCGGTGGGTGTACGTGTGCAGATCCCTGAGCTGATAGAAAATCACTACCAGGTGTTGGTGTTTACATTAAATCAACTGCAGCTGAGATTTCCACCTGACAGAACAGCAAATGAATATTGGAAAATATCACATTTATAATAATAAGTAGAAACACACAGACACACACACACTGAGTCACATTGATTGAGAACAATATTTGTCTCCATCAGTTTCCCTCTTGACCACATTGAATGAGTTTTTCTTTTCTCTCGTTATCTTAGACAGAAAACAGTAATTTGAATAATGCTGAATGTGCAATGCAGAGGTGCACACACACATCCAGCTCTGTTTGTTCCAGCTCTCCTCATTCTTCCGGTTTGCCTTGTTCGCCTTCGGTTACCTGGGTAAGGATTCATTTTGTATGAGATTCTCCTGGCTGTTGGGCACCAATAGGCAACATTCCCCCTTTACAACAGTTGGACTGAAGTACATTGACCATTCCTTTCCTTGCACTTCCTTATACTTCACACGGTCTTGTGTCGTTTCTTGTGTCACCTTTGAAAGTGCAATACGGCACCAAAAAAACTGGGCATTTAATTCTGAATTCTCCTGAAAACAGACATATAAATCATCACAGCTGATAAATGATGTAGCTCACAAACAATATGGTGTTGTTAGATATTTCTTAAAGGCACAAACACAAAGATGACTTGGGGAAAAATTATTTCTCATACAGATTTAATATTCCTCACATGTGCAACACAAAAAATGAGTTCAGTCAAATCCTGAACTCCATCCATATTTGTACATAACATATACAACAGCTTTTAGTTTAGAAGTGATTATTTTTTACTCTGATATTCCAAAGTTCTGCCAGAGAGTTATGTCCAGTTATCTGAGTAAGAACAGATTTCAAAATGTCAAACATTTTTTTTTCATACAAAAGTGCGTCTTGACTTGAAATAATACTAAAATCTTAAATAATGACATGTAATACTCCAATATTGTCAAATGGGTTTTTTTATAGAGCAACGGATAGCCACAAAATCCACCAAAAGATCTTCAATGAAATCCAAGAATGTCAAAGACAAAACGTTCTTAAGTACATAATAAAAATGAAGATCAAGAAGAAAAAGCACACTCCAGTATCTGAAGTTAAATTGGATTTATTTCCCAGTGAAAAAAACAAAACAAAAAAACAAAGGCGAAAACAAACCAACCATCTAACCAAACAAACAAAAACAATTCCAGTACTGTCCTGGTTCTGTCCATAGAGTAGACCTTAAAAACGATTAAGAAACAGGTGTGTTTCACCAGCTAGAGAGTTCCCTTTGCCGGAAAAACAATTAGAGCCCCAGGACTCTTCACGGATAGATGCGCTGGCGGTGTTGCCGGTATTGCATATATGATTATTAGTTTTTTTTTCTGCCCAAAGGCAGAGTAGGTTAAACTGATCCGCGTTTCCATTTTGACCGTCTGAACGTGGACTCTGAACAGGTCGTGTTCGGTGAACGGGTTTGGATTTGTGTCCTCCCCTCCGATTCGGGCACCGGACCCCGGCCCCTCCCGAACGTGTCAAACGCATGCGGCCTTACACGACTGTTCTTCGGAGAAGGATCTGGGAACGGACTGTCGAAATGCTCGATGGAGTTAACCAACACGTGAATTATATTATTTACAACATGTCAACCGGATGCGAAACATTCAAATCACACTTGTCCATTGACATTTTGCGTCTTTTCCGAAAAAGAAAAAAATGATACAAGGTATTTTTCTTACCACACATCGTTTCGGTTCACGTTCAACCGCAGTGAAAGTTTCGTGCAAAGAGTACGTAAGAGATTGACCGCGTTTGTTGTTGTTTTTTTTTTTATGTGTCGACTTAAAAAAAGAAATGGTTCCTCCCGCTGTGAGACCTCTCATCTGAGGTGAAGGCTTCCCCCATGTTAGCTGTTATGCTGGCTCAGAGTGTGGTTCTGTAAAAAAATAAGACCAAGAAGAAACAGCGAGGTTAATTTCAAATCTCTACCGGGGTTAGGAACCCCTGCAGAAAGCACCTGTGACTGTAGTGTCTAAAAAGCCTATTCTGAACCACCAGGCAGACAGACGTGCAGATAAAATATGGAACACCAAGACCGCCGAATATTGGCCTGACGAAACAATGAAAAAATCAACAATAGACACAAAACAGTTTGACATGAATCCCCCTTTAAACAAACAAAATGTTTTGGAATTAGTGTGCTTGAGAGACAAGTGTCTGACACATGCTTCAAATATGTGAATAAAGGACTGATCACTCAAAGTTAATATAATCTGGATCATTCTTATATGCAAACACACACAGATACAAGATACATATATACAAGCTTACAGAAATTAATGGAAATTACATAGGATCAATCGTTCATCCATTTTAGGATTCACTTCACAAGTATCTTGACATCGTTACCAGCGTGTACAATAATACAACTCCCATATCAACAAATCCCCACGTCTCAAACTTCAAAGCAAGTAAACAAGTCATGCCTGTAGCAATGACAACCACAGTTCCATAATAAACAAAGAATCACACGTAACATAAGCACGCACGCACACGCCCACGCACGCACACACGCACACACACACACACACCCAGATATGATAGTGGCAGTGCGGTGGGAGTTGGTTTGAGGTCCTGTGGAGGGATGTGTGTGACTGGTGCCCCTGGTGGGCAGAATCCAGGTCATCGTTTGAAGTGGCTGCTAATCTCTTTAATGCAAACCACACGCCCCACTTGCTCCACTCAGTGAAAATGGCGCCTTGGAGCTTCTTAATAGCACAGACTCCCAGGTACCTGTCATGGGCCTCTGTCCCCTTTCCCCTGCCCTCTTTCTGCTCAACAAGACAAGAGAATCAACCCCAGCCTAACCTACCCAGCCCCACCATGTCCCATCCTCCCCACAGCACCTCCTCCCAGTTCCCAACCCCCATCCACGCAGACTGTGCTGAAAATCTTCTGGCCCACATTCAGTTTAAGAACTTTCTTATTTACCCATTTACTTTTAAATACACGCAATTTGTTGATAATAATAAAGCGTCACTTTTACCAGTTCCTAATTAAATCTGAATATAGCCCTTAGTTTACTACTTTCGCAGAAAAATAAAGTCCAGTTTAAAATTTACTCAGCAAAGTAAACGGTGAGCAGCAAGCAAGCTGTGACCACACTCAACTCATCCTCGGCTGTGGAAGTGAGCAGTATCAGTGTTTGCTGAGAAGTTACTGGGCTGTACGTACACACATGGTCAAGCCATCTCTGTGCTGTACGTACACACATGGTCAAGCCATCTCTGTGCTGTACGTACACGTGTGTTCAAGCCATCTCTGTGCTGTATGTACACGCGTGTTCAAGCTGTCTCTGTGCTGTACGTACACACATGGTCAAGCCATCTCTGTGCTGTACGTACACACATGGTCAAGCCATCTCTGTGCTGTATGTACACGCGTGTTCAAGCCGTCTCTGTGCTGTATGTACACGCGTGTTCAAGCCGTCTCTGTGCTGTATGTACACGCGTGTTCAAGCTGTCTCTGTGCTGTATGTACACGCGTGTTCAAGCTGTCTCTGTGCTGTATGTACACGCGTGTTCAAGCTGTCTCTGTGCTGTATGTACACGCGTGTTCAAGCTGTCTCTGTGCTGTATGTACACGCGTGTTCAAGCCATCACTGTGCTGTATGTACACGCGTGTTCAAGCTGTCTCTGTGCTGTATGTACACGCGTGTTCAAGCCATCTCTGTGCTGTATGTACACGCATGGTCAAGCCGTCTCTGTGCTGTACGTACAGGCATGTTCAAGCCATCACTGTGCTGTATGTACACGCATGTTCAAGCCATCTCTGTGCTGTACGTAAACGCATGGTCAAGCCATCACTGTGCTGTATGTACACGCGTGTTCAAGCCATCACTGTGCTGCACGTACACGCGTGTTAAAGCCATCACTGTGCTGTATGTACACGCATGTTCAAGCCATCACTGTGCTGTATGTACACGCATGGTCAAGCCATCACTGTGCTGTATGTACACGCGTGTTCAAGCCATCACTGTGCTGTACGTACACGCGTGTTCAGCCCACGCCTGCACGCTAGGAGGGTGTGCGGCACCCACTCCCATCCAATCAGAGCGCGGTGAATGCCGAAAACACCGAAGACAGGCCAGGCCCACGCCAGAATTAAAACGCTTCTCTGTGCCTCCTTCAAAGCTGGCCCAATACCCCCCCCCAGTGAGGGACTCTGGACCCCGGTGAGGTTACCCGCATAACTGGCGCCCCGCGGTGGCCGCCCGAGGAGCCTGCGAGTCCTCCATTTTATCTCCCGCCGGCTCGCCGGAAAATAAAGCTCCTGCAAGTGTGTCTGGGTGCAGGCTGTGTGTGCGTGTGTGTGTGTGCATGTGTGTGTGTGTGTGCGCGTGTGGGGGGGGAGGGGTGGGGGAGCTGCGGTCCCCCCGGGACCCCCCCAGACGTACCCGCTGCAGACGATTGGATTTGGGGCCGGGAGCCCGGCTGCCTTATTAATGATCACGGGCCCTCCTCGCCGGCGCGCCCGCCTCCTGCCGCCGCCGAGCCGCCGGTCCCAAAAGCGCGCCACTTCAAATGGCGGGGCGTATTGACACGCGGAGGCGCGGGGGCCGCCCCCCAGAGGACAGCGGCTCCGCGGATATAATGCGGGCCTCGTAACGGCTGTTAGAGCGGAAAATGCAGCCCTCCGGGAGCCCGGGCGACACGTAGCGCGCGCTACCGTCCCCCCCCCCACCCCCCCGCCGCCCCACCCCCCAAACCGTTACGGGAGCTCGGCGAAGACGCGCTCAAGGACGGCGTCCCAGGTCTTCCGCGGCAGCGGCGTGCGTGGAAAGATAACTCCCCGCGCCCGAAGCTCACAGACACAGCCCCTCGTCCTGCCCCGCCCGAACACGCACTCTCCCTTTCATGGTGATTGATTAAAAGGGGGGGGGGCGGGGGGTGGGGTCACCTCCTTTTCTCCGGTTCCCCCCATCCCATCCCAGAAGCTCCATTTGCCAAACAGACCCTGTTGTATTTAATAAGCAGAGGGGACAGACGGAACACAAAAGCCGACTATCTGGTGGCTCTAACGAATCTGTCCTGTAAAACACGTCCCGGGCTCTGAGACTCCGCCCACTCTGTCCCTCTGCTATGGGCGTGCCCCTCCCTGATCATCTCACGGCGCTGCACACCCCCTCATCTTACACAAAACAGGAGGAACTGTGATGGACTCTGGTTTACAGAGTGCGATCGTCCAGCCGGCTGAGGACGACCATTATTCAAGCTGTAATCTGTCCTGTGAAACCGGTGAGCACTGAACGCAGACACACAATCTGCACGCATCAGGTCTTTATGCCAGAGAGGAGGCTTCTACAAGCCTCAGGCTTCGGTGCGGACAGTGAAGTCCTCTAATTTATCCTCATCTGACACCAAACAAAAACACTAGACTGAACCGTGGGGTGGAAAAAAACAAACGAGCGATTGTTTGAATTGCGGACGGGTCCAATCAGCGATTCAAACATTTGTTCTGCGTTTCTTTGTGAAAAGCAACAGGTCTCAGACAAACAGCTCTATTTTCGCGCTCTTCCTCAGCTGGCACACGCTGTCCGTAGAAGAGCACCTTGGGCGGGCGGGGAAGGTGTTTGTTTGGAGGCGTTAAGCACTTCTAAACGACTGCTGGGCACTTGGAGCCCCTGGCTCAGCGCTTGCATTAACCCCCACCTTCTGCTCGGTCAAGCCGAGGGGCGGGGCGTGGTAATGGGAGGTTGCGTGTGGCCCACACACAGTGTGGAGAAACAGACAGTGAGGTTCAATCAACAACCTTAAAAAAAAAAAAATCAAGGTAATTATATGCCTTTTAAAAAAAATCCATATTGAACTCAATGTTACTCAAGATTGAGAGTCTGATCCGTTATAGTCGTTTCCTGACTGCCTCGGTCCCCTAGGCTGTAATGCATGGTTTTCACATTGCTGTGTGCATTGTGGGATACTGTAGTTTCAATAAGCTGAACAGGAAGCCGCAAAGAAAATGATCTTTGTTCCTTTTAGCTGGAAAAATTGTTTGTCAGCAAAATCCAAAAAAGAAATATATCAATGTACACACAACGAAAATGAATATCTGAAACTGTAGACAAGTATAGAAACATATCGAATGTGCACAATAGCAAGTAGGGGTGTTCCCAAACCCAAACACCCTATTCGGAAATGCACAGATAACGTGTTGTATAAAGACATTTTTTTTCCTCTCAGAGTTGATCAATGATGTTTGTAAGATACTTGAAAAACGAGATTAGAAGTAACAGTGAAGAAGGAAGGGGAAACGGAACAACGGTCATTTGCTACGCACGACGCAACGCGCGTTTTAATGCCTTTCCTGACACTGACGGATGCGTCTGTTAAACAACGGTGCAGGACAAACACCCCTACCCCACCCCCCCAATGAATACAAATACAGATACAGATCATTTTGTTGCTTGAAGAGATATATGTGCAGAAGGCGTTATCCGCACAGCGCTAATAGCCAGCGCCGTTCGACGGCTCGGGGCGTATTCATCTTCGTTTATTCAGTGACTGCTGTGCGGTCGCGCGTTACGATTTCTGTACGTGATTGGCGTGCCGAGCTCCTCGCATATGCAAAGCAAATTCCCCTTTAAGCGTGATTAAGGGTCTATCTAACGACGCGGGCCCCACACACGCCTTCTCATCCAATCAAAACCCATCTCCATTCTGAATAATTTATAAACGCTAAGATATCCGTCTGGGTGCTAGTCACGGGCGTGCAAGAATGACTCAGGAATCTAAATATAGTTTCTGCGCTCAAAGGGTTAACAGACACCCGGCACAAACCCTTGGCCCCAGATTAATGCACATCTCCATACATGTTTGCCATTAGTAACTAAGCAGTTGGAAAAGCATGGAAAGGAAATTCTGATGCTTTCCCTTATGGACATGTAAATACTAGTGTTTTATGACATTGCAACATCTCAAAATATATGGGCAAATACAGCACAAATTATTTCTGCTTTTCAGCTGTATATAATAACGCAGTTATGTACAGCTGAAACAGAAGAGTCCCCTGGTTCAGCTCGTCCAAAATATCCACAGACCCGGGGGTTTTCTGTACCCTTCCCAGCAGTCCCGGCCCCCAGCTGGCCGGGCGTCGGCAGAGCCGCTCGCCGTCGCCGCGGCGGCGGGATCCGCTCAGCATTCCGCGCACGGCGACGGAGCGTACCGCGGAGACCGCGGCGGCTCCGCAATTTATTCAGAGTCATCAGTCAAGATTTTAATTAAGGCGTACGGGCGGCACAATGCCGGGGAAAAGCGCGACGCTTGTTTGATTACAAACGGCGCAGGAAGCGCTCATCCTCTCGAAGCGCTTAATTACGGAGTGCCCGTCTGCAGAGCCGTGCGACGAGAGGGGCGCGCCGCGCTCCGATCCGCCTCGCTCTCGCCCCTGCCCTGCTGCCACGGCGACCCCAACACCGCCGCTGGCTACCCTATTTAATCCTTTATTTTTATTTTTTAATTATTAAAAATTCACCTGTCTTTTTCAAGGGTACCAGCGTCTGGTCTCCGCAGACGAAATGCAAATGCTCGGTAGGTTTAACCCCGTAACTACTGCGGCGCTGAACGCGCCTGTGTCGCGAGTAGCAGAAGCTGGAAGTTTAAACTGTGACGTTTTCCAGGTCCGAGAGAAAAAAAACATTTAAAATTGGAGCCGCAGGGAACGGAGGCTTTAACAGAGGTGCCAAGTGCACCCTGGGTCGATAGCCCTCACAAAGCCTGTTTATAAATGCTTGCTAAAGCCTTCCACGCACTTTCTCCAAGCCTTATTTTTCTCATAAAACAAGCCTAAGTGAGTATTAATGAGATTTTTCTTCCCTTGTGAAAATGGAGTGGTTTACCCATTTCCTCTCACTGTGGTAGGTACCGTAATATCTGGCATACATGCACATTTTCTATGCATCCTCATAGGTCAAAAAACGGGGTGACACCTATACACCCACATTTACGGTGCATTATTAATTCGCTGAACGGAAGCGGAGAGGCTGTGGATAAAGCACATTAGTTTTCATTGTTACAGGTCTTACGTTGCAAGAATGAATTCTCTCTGCTGAGCAGCGGGGTGGAGTGACCAGAAAGAGCTTTTTTCCCATCATGCTCTCGGCCTGCGGCATCACACATGAGGGAAGAGATGGGAGAAGAGACCGGGGCGGGGTGTGATGTCTGTGGTGTCGTGTGTGCGACCAGGCCGAGTGCAGAGCAGCAGAAGTCTTTTCCCTGTACTTTTTTAAGTATCTTTTTTTTTTGTTACACAGACAGACGGGTCTGAAGCAACGCCTGCCTGACTCAGCCCAAAGTCATTTTCTAAACGAGAACTCCGGGACTGGCCCAGGCCAGCCGGGGGTGTAATTCCTTCCTGATTTGGACAAAGGCCAAGGGGAAAGAGGGAACGGGGGATGGGATGGGCCCAGCTCAGCTTCGGGGAGGAGAAGCAGCTGCCGTTCCGCAGCCACGCACCAGGCCGCTGGCCTGCGCTGGCGAAGACTGGTCTCCTTGGAAACCCGCGCACTTCCTTTTTTTGAGGTGGACCCCCTTGGGAGTTGTGGACACCCTATGTCAGGGAGGGGGGGGGGGGTCTTTCTCCCACATGTTTCTGATGAGTGGAAACCAAGGGACACCGGAGGGGAAAAAAAAAATAAAATATGCCCAAGTTTGGCAGCTGTTTTTCATTCTCTGTTGCTTTTTACTGCCCTCAGGAGAAAAATGAAAAAGGTGGAGTCCTGGGAGCTTCTGGTCAGATATGCAGTTCTGTCTGACATGCGGGGGAAGAAGTTTGCAGAGAGGGCGTTCGGGGTGCGCTCAAAGCACAATGTCGTCCATGAAATCACTTCCGCAACCCAGGGTTTATCCAGCGTTCAAAAGAGCACGGCCTCCATATTCGAGGGAAAACCAGTCTTTCCTATCCGCTAACTTCCTTTGATCGCCTTAGACAACTCAGCCGATTCCCAGAAAAAAAAAAAAGGATTCAGGAGCGTCTGAAAATGACGGACAGGTGCAGCTGTTGCGTCGTCCTCTGTCAGATCTCAGCTGACACAGCGGCTCGCTTGCGCTAGCAGTGGTGGCTAACAGACGGGCTCTGGTAGCGCTCTGGTAAAGTGGATGTTCTGTCCTCTGGCATGAGCGCTCGGTGCGAGCAGCCCCCATCATGGACGGGTAAAGATATCCTCCTGCATGCTCAGGAGCAGCCCCCATCATGGACAGGTAAAGATATCCTCCAGCATACTCAGGAGCAGCCCCCGTCATGGACAGGTAAAGATATCCTCCTGCATACTCAGGAGCAGGCCCCCATCATGGACAGGTAAAGATATCCTCCTGCATACTCAGGAGCAGGCCCCATCATGGACAGGTAAAGATATCCTCCTGCATACTCAGGAGCAGGCCCCATCATGGACAGGTAAAGATATCCTCCTGCATACTCAGGAGCAGGCCCCATCATGGTAAAGATATCCTCCTGCATACTCAGGAGCAGGCCCCATCATGGACAGGTAAAGATATCCTCCTGCATACTCAGGAGCAGGCCCCATCATGGACAGGTAAAGATATCCTCCTGCATACTCAGGAGCAGGCCCCATCATGGACAGGTAAAGATATCCTCCTGCATACTCAGGAGCAGGCCCCATCATGGACAGGTAAAGATATCCTCCTGCATACTCAGGAGCAGCCCCATCATGGACAGGTAAAGATATCCTCCTGCATACTCAGGAGCAGGCCCCATCATGGACAGGTAAAGATATCCTCCTGCATACTCAGGAGCAGGCCCCATCATGGACAGGTAAAGATATCCTCCTGCATACTCAGGAGCAGGCCCCATCATGGACAGGTAAAGATATCCTCCTGCATACTCAGGAGCAGGCCCCATCATGGACAGGTAAAGATATCCTCCTGCATACTCAGGAGCAGCCCCATCATGCACAGGTAAAGATATCCTCCTGCATACTCAGGAGCAGCCCCCATCATGGACAGGTAAAGATATCCTCCTGCATACTCAGGAGCAGCCCCCATCATGGACAGGTAAAGATATCCTCCTGCATACTCAGGAGCAGGCCCCATCATGGACAGGTAAAGATATCCTCCTGCATACTCAGGAGCAGCCCCATCATGCACAGGTAAAGATATCCTCCTGCATACTCAGGAGCAGCCCCCATCATGGACAGGTAAAGATATCCTCCTGCATACTCAGGAGCAGCCCCCATCATGGTAAAGATGTCCTCCAGCATTCTCAGGGGCCATCCAGCTTTACCTTCTATCATTTCTGTCTCTTTACCTCATTCTTTTCTTTTTCTCATCTTTCCCATCTCTCAATACTTCCCCCTTTACCATATCAATTTTATCTTTGACCTCTTACTTATTTGCGCCTGCATACATTTCATCGTAAATATTATCACAGGCGGAAAAAACCCCACATGATTGGGCGGTGATTTTTCTGGGATGCTCTGCTGAGGTCTTAGCTGGCCATTGCTGGTCTGTGGTTGGTTAAAGCCAGCTAAGCTGGTAGAGTAAACTGGTGGCCAAACTGGTGGATTAACCGACTATAGGCTAGTCAGCTGGTGAACAGCTACTCAACCGGCTAGAACCAGTTAGAAGTGCTGGAAACACATCTTAAACCAGCTTGACTAGCTTAGGCTGGTTTAAACCGGAATTTCCAGCAGGGATGTTTAAAAGGAAAAAGAAAAGGAAAAACAACTTGCTTTCCCCCCACTGCCTTGGAACACTAGGTCCTGGCCCATGCAATCAGCATGAACTTTACAATCAAAGTAAAGTTTTCATATAGCTTCACTTGTGATTTAAAATAAACACCGGTTGTTCCTTTCTTGCCCAAGGAGAAAGGGGACGACGTAAACAACGATGGAAACAGATAAGGAACGAAATGGCGACCGTCTGCGGCCCACTCGCTGCCAGATTCCACACTTTCCTGATCAAACGGAGCCGAGTCAAAGTAAACTCACCCATTGCTTTCCACTGGGGCGTCTTTTAAAAGAGAGAAGACAGCCGCTTTGAACACCCGCCTCCGACACGATTAACGATTTATTAAATAAAATGTTAAACTGCGGCTACGCCTCCTCAGAATGCCCTGCAGTGAGATCGCAAACTAGTCAGAAAACTGGATCTGGATTTTAGATGATTATATTTTTCTGTTTATAATGTGCTCTTAGCTCTCGGCTATTTCAATGATGCATCTCAACTACATATTTTGTTTTTTAAAGACAAATACTTTATATGCACTTTAATAACTCAGTAACTTTCAGTAGTCTCAACATTTACCAAGGACACAAACATTCCTTCATTCCATCCTCACATCCAGTTCACTCACTAACACACTCACCACCACTTCACTCATTCACTCTCCCTCATCATTCACCACTTCACTCACTCACTCACTCACTCACTCACTCACTCACTCACTCACTCACTCACTCACTCACTCACTCACTCACTCACTCACTCACTCACTCACTCACTCACTCACTCACTCACTCACTCACTCACTCACTCACTCACTCACCTCACTCACTCACTCACTCACTCCATTCATTCAATCCATTTCCATCACCCAGCACCTCTCTAGACACTACTTACCAGGAAGTAGCCATCACTACGACTGTAAAATGCACCAACCCAAGTAAACGTTGTAAAGTTTGGTTATGTACCTGTCCGCTTATGACACAAAACCAAGTTCATAACTGACGCAAGAAAGCCAGCATCATCCCTCCCACAGGGAGAGAGTGGGATCAGCTCACGCACTCTCTCATTATAACAGCCTCAGGTTCGGGCTCACCGTTTGGTCACACTGACACATAAACCGCTCTCAGAAATACAGTCCGTATGATTTAAAAAAAATAAAACCGCAACACAAAAAGCCCTTTTAACAGGCATTATTTTAGTAACTCCAAATGAGAACCATTACCCTGTCTAAGCAGATAGGCCAGTGGGTACCAGGGAGGCTTGATTCTGGGACCCTACTGTTTGGGGGAGGAAAATGAGCTTTCTGCAGCCCTATTAAAGGGCTCATTAGGAACGCTAGCAACGGGGTGGGCAACAGCCAAATTATCGCCCACCCACCCCCCCTCCCCCCAAAGAAAAAAAAACACCTGCCCAATCAGGAGAAGACCATAAAGTGGACACTATCAATGCCAAATGAAGGCTGGGATTAAATGCCACTGTTGAAAAAGCCATTTTAATAGGTTTACTTCTATTTTGAAAAGCAACCTGCAAGAATACAAGTGATCGTATACGTGATCATCATTCCTTCATTAGATTTTATTTTATTTTATGGACTTCAGATTTAATAGATGATTTTACATAATTTGTAGCAGAATAACATTTATATAAAACATTGTCATGACTGTTGACAATGTAGCATAGCGTTTTTGTGCAGTGATCCTATCAGCGAACCATTATGAAACGTAAATGAAACGGCTACATCGGAAACTATATGAAATGTAGACTGTTCCCCCCGGTTGCCGGAGGTGAGTGCCACAGAGTAAATGACAGACTTCACTCCTCGTGGATTCAGGCCGAGACAGACGTGTTTGCTCAGAAGATCTTATGACCTTTAGAAAATCACAGTCAGGGACGAGACAGGGAACTGAAAACACCGCTCGGCAACATTTTGCAATATTAACGCCGGTGAATTCACCGCGAATTAAAAACACATCGCCCCCGATTAACTCGTCAGATAGCTCCCTGCAAGATGTACAGCGCCGGGCAAATTAATATTCGAAATTCGTCGAGAATTCCTACACGAGAGTAGTTCGGGAGTTTTCCCAAAATACAAAAACAAGACAAAATATAATAATAATTTTTCCGTATTAGGCACATGGATTGCTTTAGTCTCTCATGTGAAATTCATTCCTCGTAAGAATCAGGCAGAATGAATACCCAAAAGACCGCAGTAATTAACAATCACATTAAATCGCATCAAACGCACATTAAATATCTTTCCAGTATGTGCTTTGCTTAGGGAAATGACACAAGTAATGCATTTCACATCAAATGTTCCTAACATGCTTTATCAAGGTAATGCAAACTTCACAAAATTAAAACGATTAAGCATTTTAAAAAATGAATTGGTAGTCGAGCTTGTACTTTCTTTTGCTTGTCTGGGTTTAATATGCAAACCGTGAACACATATAGCCCTGCGCTTGACAATATAAACTAAGAAACGAGACAGGAAAACAAAGTGCTCTCAAAGGCTTGTGGGAGTATTTGTCATCTCTCATCTCACAAGTATGCAAACCCATACGCATTCACACACAGGCACACACACCCATGCATATATACAGAGGCAAATTAGTCTAACTGTCTACTGCAAACTTGTGACATTGTCACCAAACAGGATGAACTAGACCAGTATATAGAAATTTGTCACACATAAACATAGTGATGTAAGGAGCTAAAAATCATTATCAATGCGCATTTATTAAAATGGCCTAAAAGTATGAGGTTTATTTACCTATTTTCAACCAGGCAGACCAACTGAGAACTCAGTACTCATTCACATTTACAGACTAGGGACCCAAAGTGAGCAGGGAATTCAAGGAATTGCGTAGCCCAATCGGATGCTGGAGGATGATTAGGTTGCCAGATGTTCAGAGCTACTCTACGAAGTGTCTTGGACCTTTAAGAACCACAGTGTGTCAGATTTAATGCCCCTCAGTTCAACATCTCATCTGAAGGACAGCACCTTCTATAGCAATGTCCGCCAGCCTTGTGTCGGGAGTCTTGGGACATTGTATTTTATTCAGTCTAGATGGAAGAGTGCCCCCTGTTGACTCATTAACACCACTACCAGAAGCCACTTAGATTTCCCTAAGGGTCTCCCATGCAAATACTTCTGGATCGAGCCCAGCCCTGCTTAGCTTCAGCTGGTTAACATGAGCGGGATCCAGAGTGGTATGGCTGCCGTCTATGTAGTCTTTCGCCTAAAGATCCTTTACTCAAAGACCCCAATTAAGTCCCGTTGCCTGCGGTTATCCACGTTAATGAGAGGTCAGATCAGTTCGGTCTCCCTTCGACTCCCTCCCCCTCTTTCAGACACTCCTCTGTCAATTAATACACCCCTGACTCGTTCACAGCACAAAATGAACAGAGGGAGGAAAAAAGAAATCACTGCAGAAATGATTTACCCCGTCTTGCAACGAGGATGCAACTGGCGGTTAATTTAATGTTGTTTAATGTATTTCGCTGGCAAGTTGCACTGAGAGAGTTCCAGCTGCTTAGACCCAGGGGTGCCAGGCTTTGAATACTAATAACATGGCCTAAAGTAACGAAACGTCAGGAGAAAGAGAGAGAGAGAGACAGAGAGAGAGAGAGGGAAAGTGGGTGAGTGAGAGAGAGGGAAAGACAGAGGGAAGGAGAGAGAGAAAGTGAGAGAGAGGGGGGAAGACAGGGAGTGAGAGAGGGAAAGACAAAGGGACAGAGAGAGAGACAGAGGAGAGAGGGGGAAGGGAGAGAGAGAAAGAGAAAAATGAATATATGGATGGGCAGTACACGTCACGTCTGTCTGCCTTTGTACACGCTGTTCTACGGGCGGCTGCTCTCGCACACGCTGTTCTACGGGCTGCTGCTCTCATACACACTGTTCTACGGGCTGCTGCTCTCGCACACGCTGTTCTACGGGAGGCTGCTCTCATACACGCTGTTCTACAGGAGGCTGCTCTCATACATGCTGTTCTACGGGCGGCTGCTCTCATACACGCTGTTCTACGGGCTGCTGCTCTCATACACGCTGTTCTACGGGCGGCTGCTCTCCTACACGCTGTTCTACGGGCTGCTGCTCTCACACACGCTGTTCTACGGGAGGCTGCTCTCATACACGCTGTTCTACGAGCGGCTGCTCTCATACATGCTGTTCTACGGGCAGCTGCTCTCCTACACGCTGTTCTACGGGCTGCTGCTCTCACACACCCTGTTCTACGGGTGGCTGCTCTCGTACACGCTGTTCTACGGGAGGCTGCTCTCATACATGCTGTTCTACGGGCTGCTGCTCTCATACACGCTGTTCTACGGGCTGCTGCTCTCACACACACTGTTCTACGGGATGCTGCTCTCACACACACTGTTCTACGGGCTGCTGCTCTCATACACGCTGTTCTACGGGCTGCTGCTCTCATACACACTGTTCTACGGGCTGCTGCTCTCATACACGCTGTTCTACGGGGGGCTGCTCTCATACACACTGTTCTACGGGCTGCTGCTCTCATACACGCTGTTCTACGGGCTGCTGCTCTCATACACACTGTTCTATGGGCCGCTGCTCTCGCACACGCTGTTCTATGGGCAGCTGCTCTCATACACGCTGTTCTACGGGAGGCTGCTCTCATACACACTGTTCTACGGGCTGCTGCTCTCATACACGCTGTTCTACGGGCGGCTGCTCTCCTACACGCTGTTCTATGGGCTGCTGCTCTCCTACACGCTGTTCTATGGGCTGCTGCTCTCATACACGCTGTTCTACGGGCGGCTGCTCTCATACGCGCTGTTCTACGGGCAGCTGCTCTCGTGTTGCCTGTCAGACGCGTGTGGATGCGGCCTTTCTTTTGTCCTGGAAGGTGCAGCCTTCAAACGGCACGCGCGTGCGTACGAAGGGCGGGCCGGCGTGATGGATAGTTTCGCAGTTCACTGCGCTTACAGAACACGACAGGCTGCACCCCTCTCTGCAGGAACACGGGTTTCGGGGAGGGGGGGGAGGGGGGCTTTCCGGTCGGATGACAGCTCGCGCCTCATCTCGGCCGGGCGCGGACGGGAACGATCTGGTTCAGGACTCCGGTGATGGCTCGAGTCGACTTCGCCCGCTCTCTCCTCACACACGGGCCAATGGGAAATGAAGTGGAGCTTAGCGCTGAGCACAGCTATGCCTGCAGGAAGCTGGGGCGCACACACACCACACTGAAAAACACCTTCTGTATTTTACCAGAAAGCTTAAGAAACGCCTTAACAGGCTGCTGCTTCCAAGCTAGGAAGCATGTTCAGAAGCTCAAACTTAACATGAATGCCCGCAAACACACACACGCACACGTATACTCTTTTTCTCTCACACACACAGACACACACACGTGCAAACACACACACACACACACACACACACCTACTTACACACAATAAAAACACCCTCTGTCAGCAACATACACACACTCACACTCACACTCACACACAGTGAGAGGAACTCAGCCCAGTACTGTATAAAGTTGCACTTTTAACACGCTGCCCAGCAAAGAGAGAACAGCAGCCAAAAAATAAATAAATAAGTAAAAATTTTACAGTCTGTCACAATAAATATTTAAACAGTGATGTATCTGATTTGTCTGTGCCAAAACAAGACAAGCAGATGAACAAAATCCTGAAATATGAGGGGGGGGGGGGCAGAGAGTGGAAGTTGAGGTGGAGGGGGGGTAACATTTGGGATCATAAGAAATGCTCCGTCTCTCCTCCAGCAGGTCAGAGAGGTGAAAGAAAGAGAGGCTGTGGCGGCAGGCTGGGAGAGACTCTGCCCCAGTTGCTGAAACATTTACAGTAGCTCCTCTGACAGGCTGTAATAAAATACAGCGCTCTCTCTGTCCGGAGCTTCTCCGGAGAGACGCGGGAGCAACATGTGAGAACGCTTCATACCGAAACCGGATTGACAGGCACCTGGGGGGGGCGGAGGGGGTGAGAGAGGGGGGTGAGGGGGGTCCTGGGAGGGCTGATTAGGTGGGAGACCTCCCGGAGTCAGCCTTGCCCCAATCGAACGGACAGCAGCCTCCATGCTGGGAGGGGTTCAGAGAGGAAGCCGTAGGCCCTGTCTGAATCTTCCCCCAGTCCACAACTTCGGCGGGGTGGGGGGGGGGGATCAATACGGAACAAAATCACCTCTCCCCCCCACCTTCACCTGGCCAGCCCACGCCTCGCCACTGTTGGAGGCCCATCTTTCGCCCCCCCCTCCCCCGCCCCCCAATACCAAAGAACACAAACAAAATGTAACTAAGAGAGGCAGCCCGTGCCCTACCCTCACACCGCTTCATGTGAACAGAGGAGGTGAGAGAGAAGAAAGGAGAAAAGAAAGAACAAAAAGCGAGGGAAGGATGAGAGAGAAAAAAAGAAAAGAGGACAGTAGATGGACCTAATTTGTTTCAAGAAGGACACAAATCTCCTTTGTGGACGTGCCATCTCAGCCAACAGAGGCAGGGAGAACTTAAACAGAAGGGACAGCTGTCAATGTGAGAGGCCTAATAATAATAATAATAATAATAATAATAATAATAATAATAATACAGTCTTTAATGGGTATGAAACATTATTGCAGCAGGGTTGGGATCACTAACAATAGCACCAGGGCTGCAAGCAAAATCAGGTAGAGAATGGAACCACGCAGGTAATGCAGGGTTCTAGGCGTGTGTGCCCACGCTAAAGGCAGCCAATCACAGCTCAGCGGCGGAACGCCATGACTCCGTTCCCTGCAGCACTGGCCTGCACCTCGCACAGCTCAGCACTGCCTGGTGTGAAAGAGGTCAGTGATCTTTCACGCTTCCTCCTGTCTCTGCCTCTTCAAAAATAAATATGAGCTCGGATTCTACGGCACCTGGGGGGGCGAGCGCACATCATTCTCTGTCAGGAAAAAGTTCACCTTAAACATGACAAAGTACAGAAACTACCTCAGGAGTGTGTGCGTGTGTGTGTGCGTGTGTGTGTGTGCGCGCGTGTCCATCTCTGCCTCTCTGTATGTGCCTGCCTGCATGCATGCATGTGTGCTCTATAATGATTACTAGTCACTAGCATCAACAGTACAAAGACTTTAAATTAATACAAAATATAGTACAGTATATTTAAGTAGCTCAATATAAAAAAACCCAGAAATTGAAAGGATGGAACTTGGATTCTGGAGAATATGAGAGCATTCTTTGAGTGGGTAAAATGCTAATTTAATGAACAGTATTGTCATCAATGGCCATCCACCTTATTCCTGCCTGCTGATGCATGTGAGATTAGTTTCATTTACGGAGCCAGTTACTTCAAAACCTGGAGTCGGAAGGGTAGTCTGTACTCTTACTGCACACAAATGAACAATGCTGTGAATCTGCTGATGGCTTTGTGGTTCCTGTGCACTGAAACTCAACCCTCACTGCTATTCTGTTTGCTGATTGGACCCACGAGGTGCCCGTTAGGCCATGATGTTTCCATTTCGGGGTGGCGTGCCGGGCCCCCCGCGGTGCCCGTGAGCCGATGAGGTTTCCATGGCAGCGCCGCTGACCCGCGACATGCCCGTTAGGCAGCGGAATTTTAGCTTCAAGGAGGGGCTGACCTACGAGGTTCCTGCTTGGCAAAACACTTTTCAGTTGAGTGCCACACACATACACACACGGCACCAAGGCACATGTGGGGGGGCGGGCACCCGGATCAGGCGGCGCTGGGCAAACACAGCAAGCGTGCCCGCACTGCTTTCCCACCCGCAATCAAACGCCGTCGTTCAGACTGGCACAGTCTGGCGGAAGCGCTACGCATTTAGCTAGGAGCGCATTTCCCAGTGACATTGTTGTTGTTGTTGTAGTTGTTGTTGTAGTAAATGCAAATGTCTGTTAATTACGGGGCAAAGTTCTGTCGGATCAGAGCGTGCGCACAACGCGCAGGATATCAAAGAAGGGCACCCAAGCATGGGATCGACCCCAAGTCTGCTCGAGAGCGAAGCCAATTCTGAAAAAAGCTCAACGATGCTTGCTCCAAGCCACGGACGTCAAACTCCAGCCCTGGAGGGCAGCAGCACCAGCAGCTCCAGGCTTTCCTGCGATTCATTTTCAGTCTGCAGCCAAATCAGGCCTTGGAAACAAAGCGCGTGGACTCTCTCTAGCGCCGAGCAAAGGGCCAAACAGCCAAAACGCACCGAAAACCGGCAGACACAGCGGTCCTGGGGGACTGCAGTTTGAGATCCCTCACCTAGGGCTTGTAGCGCAAGACTGGGGCCTCTTTACGGTGACAGCAGCTCAACGTTTTTTCAACCGAGCTACTCTACAGCAAATGTGATTTCCTCCTCAGCATTCACCCGCCATTATATTCAGAGAAGAGATAGGAAGATAAAACCCCGCCTCGAGCACAACGCTCAATCTGCCAGAGCAACCAAGACAAGAAAATCAATACAACTATAATTATATTAGACATCAAAGTTTTGCCAGCGAGTTAAAAACTACTCTAAATTCACATCAAAATGTGCTGTCCACTTTCACATGCTATTGCATTTGCATACTGTTGCATAATGCAATCACTGTACATTAAATACATACATTCACATCCGCGGATATGGTCAATGTTTTGTAATATATGCTGTATCTTTTCAAAATAAAAATATATATTTTTTGTATTTTCCTTTTAAACCACATACTGATATTTAGTCCTTTATCCTAAGGGCAGTTGGCAAGACTGTTTGAAATATTTTGTGATGTACTTAAAAACAACAACAACAAAAAAAACCACATTCCTTCAAACTAAAACATTTTTTTTTTTTTTACCACGCATTGACATTTTGTGAACTGATTTCAGTAAACTGCACATTTAGCAAAATATGTTCTAAACGGAATGCGTATATCTGTTTGGACAAAAGAGGTGGCATCGGCCATTTTGTGGTGAGAAAGCGCTCCCGTTGTTTTTGCACTTCCTGTTTGGCACACAGCTGGCGCAGCGAGGACGGCACACACCTGCAGCTCGGTCTGGAAGAAGAACTTCTGCGGGCACTGGGAGCAGTCGTAGATCTTATCCTCCTGGCCGTGCACAGAGAAGATGTGCTGCTGCAGCTTGCTGGCCAAGACGAACACTGGACGGAGAGAGAGGGAACGAGAGGAGGGGAGAAGGAAGGAAAAAAAAAGCAGGAAGTACGGAGGAGGGGAAGGGGAGAATGAAAAATGACAGAAAGAGAGACAACAACAAAAAAAATTGTTATTATTATTTATTTGGAGCAATTCCTGGGTGTATGACAAGAAACCAAATATCCTGCGGGCAGAGTGGGATTCTGCATCAAATGTGACGCAATTATAATTCCCCAAATCACCACTGTGATTTCTGTGTCCTCATATTCACACACAACGGCAGTGAAAATACAGGGAGAGAGGGAGAGACAGAGAGAGAGACAGAGAGAGAGCGATAGAGAGAAAGACAGAGAGAGAGAGAGAGAGAGAGAGATAGTGAGAGACAGAAAGAGAGGAAGGGAGAGAGGGAGAGAAAGAGAGAGAGAGACATAGAGCGAGAAAGAGAGAGATCATCAACAATGTCATCGCTTCACACACGTACACAGACAGATGCACGTGTTGACAAGCACAGATTTTACAGACACACATTTTAACATTCACTGACCAGAACCCTCCCTCTCTGGGTAAACACTACAGCTAATCGCACCCGGCTCAGTGCGGCTCTTTAGCTGCAGCTGGCTCTCAGACAGGGAAAAATCAATACCAGGCCACAGAGAGCGAGACCGTATCAGGAACAAGTGCTACAGCCGGGCACGCAACAAGCGTGAAATCTCTCCAAAAAATCTATTTTTCACCATTTAAAATGTGCTCTCCTACAATGTTTACACTGTTTAGATAAAATAAGTACCTTGCAGTAAGCACAACCTGAGAGTCCATCCAAAATTGTAAGCAGGGGAAAGGGTTTCTCTGAACGTGTACAAGGCAGAGGATAAACATTTCCAAGGCAAATGTTCACAAAAAAAGGCTAATTTTTAACCAGATGACATACACACATATAAACTCTACTGACATAATACTGTAAATACACTATATATAAAAAATATATAACACACACACACACACATATACATATATATATATGTATAATGTTTTTTGTTCTGAGTGCAACTCATTACCTTACCACCACATACACTGCTAATTATATTTACAATATAAATAGCATAAATATTCATAAGAGCGGGTCACTTAATGACACAATTCCATATTAGAGAGCTCGTAGCTACAGACACTGCCGGCTAGCGGGTTAAAAATACATATCTATCTGCCTTAATTAAGCACACAGAGTCCACAGCGGTAAAGTGGGGAAATGTGCGCTCGTTCTCCGAGGAGCACTTCAAACATGCCGTTTGTTATCCTGGACCCACAGGCCCCTATGCTTAAAGGACTCGCTCTTTAAAAGGCACGGTCTCCCGAGGTCCCGCTAGCCGGCTAAACTTAGCATTTATGACTTCGTCTGAATTTATTATCGCTCGAAAACTTTACCTCTCCCACCCCCCGTCACAAGAGCTACACTTGGCAGGGGGGCAGGGTATACCGGATAAAAGGAACTACAGGCAGACTCTCTGTGGTTGTCTCTGGGTCGTGGGCGGTGGGGTGGGGCGCAGGGGTGCACAGAGGCTCCAATAACACAAACACGTTCCCGTTTTAATGAATGCAGACACAGGGTCCTGGGACTGGGGCAGGCCCTACCTGAGAGATGGGGCGGTGAATAATTAAAGTGTGTGTGCCAGAGGCAGAGCAAGCAGGGCTACCCTCCCCCCCCCCCTCCCCAAACCACCGCCCCCCGCGACCTTCCCGCGAAGAAAGCACCTTTTACAATGTCTGCGCCGTTACTCTGTGTGACACGCGGGCGTTTGGGTGGGGGGGGGGGGTTGAGGGAGCACCGTGCTTCAGTGCAACACGGCTCTACAGTGCGCCTCTCACGCAACATGAAACAAACACAAGACAAGGCACAGACCCCGAAACAGATTACGCAGATAAACAAACCATCACACAAAAGGCACTGTCAGGGCTGCAGCCTCCACAGTTGAGGACTCAAATGAATTTTCATTTGGTCAATTCAGTAAATGAGGCGAAATTCAATTAACAAATTGAAGAACCCTCGTCAAACATCATGGGCACTTCCCTGCATCGAACGATCAAAAATTTTCTCAGCTCCAGCCCTGGTAGCCACAGTACACAGACAACTGAAACGGCAGTAAAAACCAAATCAGAGGTGGGTTCACAGCCAACATCTGGCAAAAATATCAATTTTTATATAAACAGAACAATCAGCATATCACCTTAATGTCTTGATAATATCACAACCATCTTTGAGAATTCTGAAAGTACGTGAAAGTCATGAAAAGCTCATGTTGGACCACGGAGGAAGAAACCCAGAGAGGTCACTCTGACCGCGCGAGGTCTTTCGCTCGACCGGTGGGGAACCGCTGCGGATCAGGACGGCTCCAACG
Organism: Anguilla rostrata; assembly: GCF_018555375.3. Taxonomy (NCBI): domain Eukaryota; kingdom Metazoa; phylum Chordata; class Actinopteri; order Anguilliformes; family Anguillidae; genus Anguilla; species Anguilla rostrata. Next base: position 11,207,366 of record NC_057940.1, on the reverse strand, counting down.
CACGGGCCAAGGTGCCAGCGAGAAACATCTCTCCGGATGCTAATCCGACTGTGACCCTCAGCCCAGTAACCTCAGCCCGCCGCTGGGCCGGGCACGAGGGCTCCAAGCCTGCGGAACGTCCTGCCTCCAGGCTCCACCCACAGCCAACAGCACAGAGACCTGCTGCTGATTTCCTCTCTGCACGGTCATTTAGCCAGACTCCACAGCATCCTGGCTACCCTCATTACTGGCACCATCAATCACTTCAGCAGCAAAAAAAAACAACTTTAATGTAAAAATATTCACGACACGCAGAAATGCAGCACGAGCCCTATACACGATCTGCACTTATACATTTGCTACAATCGGTTCAGTCTGTTGGCATACAAGACTGATCATTGAAAAGCAAAGTGAAGTACCGTAACAACAAACACTCTGACCATGTTAGACAGAACCTAGCCCAGCCATTTCCAAGCAAGACGGCCCCAGTATTCCAGTATCTGTTCTGCGTAACTCCTGGCCGGTAATACCATCAGCATAGCGAGCTAGCCTTTAGCCAGCTTCACGGCGCTGAAATTAAGCGAGACGGGAAAGGTCGAAGGTCAGGGGAAGGCGCAATCACACAGGGGGCGGAGAGCGTCTGTTGTGGCGCGCGCGGCGGCCGTGCCGGAGGAGGAGGCGTCGACATTTCCCCACCGGGCGCGGATTTAAAAAAAAAAAAAAAAAAGGAACGAAGAGGAAGAGGGAGGAGGAAAAAAAAAAGAAGAGACGGAAATCGCAGCGAAGCGTTCGCCCCCTAAGAAAAGTTCACACGGAGAGAAAACAACTTTTCCCCGCTCTCGCTGTGCGGCGGCGGAGAGGTGGAGGGGTGGGGGGTGGGGGGTGTGTGGGGGGGTCAAAGGGCCAAAGCCGCCTCGCTGCAGGAGGACCGCGCCGAGATTAAGCTTCTGATTAGCTCTCAGGGGCCACCAATCACAGCCCTATCTCCAGGGCCAATCTCGCCTTTCTGTGGGATAGGGAGGAGGCGGGCAGGTCATCTTCCGGCTGTAAGAAAAGTGATATTAAACTGTATATGAGGGAAAATCTTATCTTATCCTATTAAGCCACTGTTCACAAACCAAACTAACCCCCCTCCCCCCAACCCAGTTTCTCCAAGGGGACTGAATTGCTGCTGTGCACAAACTATGAATTACAAACATGCTGTGTTTGAACTGTTTTATTACTCTGCAGTAATAATGCAAATAATGCCAGACAGGAGACAGAAACTAATAAACCACAAATTATCATATCTTTACAATTTCGAAAATCTCTTTCTGGTGAAGTTTCTTCCAAAGAACAAGGCGGTTTGGCCCTTCACTAGGAGTCAGACCAGCGTTAGCTTAGCTTAGCTTAGCAAGGTACCCACAGGGAAATGCCTTGCTTCGCTTCTCTTACAGAAACCCACTGTGAATGCCAATACTATCCTAAAAAAGTTTTCAGGCATGCTGATTGATTTTTCTGGGGTGCACAACCTCTCACTAACAAGAAATATGATAGTGTGGTCCATAGTGTGGATACATCCCATTGTTTATTGACGCAAACAACAAGTTCAAAAGGACTCTACCCAGGTACTGAGCGGCAGGGAAACCTGGTTCTATAGTTTAGCATGACGAGATAGCTACTGAAAACCAGTGAAATGTGAGCTTAAACAGTAAACTTTCACTAGTAGTTTTTGAGAGATTCTCGGAGCGCGATGGGCTAACAGTGTGTGGGGGTGTGTGTGCGTGTGCCCGTGCGTGGTGGTTTTCCATTCAGTGTCCCAGCTGAAAAAAACCCATATGGCTTTTATCTTTTGCCCCCCCGCCCCCCCCCACCCCTCTGTTTTTGTTTGTTTGACTGTGTGCTGCTATTCCCAATCACAGCCTGCCCCCCTCTCTCTCTCTCTCACTCCCCCAGCCCGGGGAGAGGCTCAGAGTTTTACCTGCAGGCTTCTTCACTTCTGACATGCGCCGGGAGAGAGAGACACTGTCATCTCCTCTGCCTCTCCCCCAACCCCGGCCCCCAGATACCCCCCCGCTTCTGACACACTCCTCTCTTCATATACACACACACTGCTTAGCTATGTAGAACGCGCCCTGTGCGACAGGGAACTAAAACAGTGTTTGTTTTTTTGTTAACATATATAAAAAGCGCTAAATGTTTGTGTAGATAGAGAGACGGAGAAAGAGGACGGCAAGAGAGAGAGATCTACAACGGAACTAAAAATATCCAAATAACACCTCTTCTGTTTATTTACAGCCCCTTGGTCCCCTACTTTTCTCCTCCTTTCCTCCTATCTCCTGTTTGCATACTACTCTTCAGCCAATGGGCATGAGTGTTACTGGACGGTGGGACGTTTGCCACCTCGGGGAAAGGGAAGTACCGGGAGGAATTGCCTTTTAGCCTGAGAAGACAGGGAGAAAAGGAGTGCAGCCGCCTGCTCAGAGTAAACTTTGGGGACTTTAATCAGGTTGGCTGGGGCCTCTTAGAGCAGCTCCCACTGAGGGGGGGAGTCAGGAGAGGATGGGGGGGGGGGTGACCGCACCCCTCCTGTTCTCGGGCACGGGGGCAGCAGCATGTCCCTGGGGGCCAGGAAAGCAATCTTCCACGCCCCCGGGGGCCTGGGACAGAACAGAGGCCTTTCAATCCCCCACTCCCCCCCCCTCCTGAAAAAGACAACCGTGACCACTGTCCTGCAGTGGGCACTGTTGTTTACAAAGAGAGAGAGAGAGAAAGAGAGAGGGAGGGAGGAAGGGAGAGAGAGGGAGAGATGGCAAATCCATCCATGCCAGAATTCTTATTTCTTTAGTCTATTTTTTACTTTGTGTCTTCTGAGGGTTGTATTGTATTGATCCACGTGACTTATGCAAACATCTGAAGCGCGTTTTCAGCACTCAAAACATCCTCTCTATTAGGCTACAGCGTGTGTTCTCGTGATTTTTAGACTTAATGACAAGTCACGATTACCAGCCGTGTCCTCAACGGATAGCCAACGTCCCCTAACAGCTGCCTCTCCACTGCGATCGTCTAATTCAGATCAATATTATGACCATCCAGAGGGTGAACGTGGGTAACAAAGGGGAATCTGGGATTGAGATGCTTGTGCAGGACCCCCCTTTGGACTGAGAGAGACCTGCCTGCCGAATCAGCCTCCCAGGTGTCGTCCCGATGATGGGGGAAAATAAGGGTGGCACTGTCACCACCCACCGGAGAGGGGAGGGGATATCAGCGAATTTAGATACGAGAGCTTCAGTGACGGGATGAGAGACAGGCTGGGAGACAGAGAGAGGAGAATCGGAAATCTTGTTCACATGCTGAGCGATGTGTCATAGCTGTTTTATATTTCATACGCTGCACGCTCTCAATATGCTGCTTCGGTCACTGGGAGAGTGAGAGCTGGAAAGGAAGCTGGAGACAGAGAGAGTGAGTATAAGACATGATGATGAAATATCGTCTTGAATTTTTAATTTTTTTTTTTACTGCCCCTCTTTAATTCTTTATGGCTTGGCAGTTACTTTACTCTCACGCTCTCAGCACAGTGAAGCTGAAACCTAGCACCTGCTTCCAGGTAACCGAAGCAGACCGCCGAGCTGGGCTCACCTGCAGGAGGACAGAGCTGGTCCGCGGCGCAAACCACTGAGCCCCATTCACACCGCAAAGCGGCAACACCGTCATTCAGGCACAACAGGCAGGCCTTAGCGAAGACGCTAATGTGGAGTTTGTACGCTCTCCCCGTGTTTACGTGGGTTTTCTCCAGGTGCTCCGGTTTCCTCCCACAGTCCAAAGACGTGCAGGTTAGGTGAATAAGGTGTAAGAGTGTGAGTGAATGCTGTGTGTGCCCTGCGATGGCCTGGCGACCTGTCCATGCTGTATTCCAGCCTCTGGCCCAATGCATGCTGGGATAGGCTCCAGCACCCCCTGTGACCCTGACTAGGATGGATGGACCTTTGTATAAGAAAAAGGCAGATCTAAGCCACTCAACTCCTACACCATCCTGAGACACAATAATGAACTTTCCCTCAGCCTGCTGCATAATGGCCCAAACCTGCCCCCCCACTGTCACTTTTCCCTTTCAGTGTCCGTAAAAGGAAATTATGATCATTCCACAAATGTTCCTCCTTGGGTGGGACCTGATATGGGGGAGGGGCAAGGGGGGGGTAGGTGGAATCGGGGCCCTTCCACCACAGGGACCTCACCTTAGGGGGTTTTGGGAATGGGGGGCTGGGTGGGGTAGTGCTAAGGCCTCCCCCCAATGCCTCATTATGTCCCATCCACTTCCCTCTTTCCAGGGGTCTCCTTTGAATGGGGGCCACTGTTCCCTGGCTCTGTGGCGCAGAGGGAGGGGGGGACCCTTAATCATGCACCCCCTGTCACCAAGGCCTTTCTGTTCAGACCCCCCCGGGACACCCCCGCCCCTCACCCCCACCTCTGTCCAGACACTTTCTGAGGCCCCATTGTGTAGCCTTTCTATGGGTATCCACTGGAGGTAAAGACACCAGAATTGTGCTCCTCAGAGTCACCGCTGGGTGCTTTCATTGGACAGGGGCTGTATTCTAGCAACGGCCAGGGAAATGCTTTAGATCCACAAATTGCAAACTACTCATACGTTTGAATATTCTGTGACTGCCCCGATTTTGACATTTGAATGACAGAAACACAATTTTCCACCAGACAGCCCTCAAAGCCAGAGTCCAGTATTGTAACCGCAGCTCTGTGCTGGACGTGACAGATCAGGGGCTGCTGGGAGAAAGTCTTAACCTCCGTTTGAACGGCGAATCAGAGGACGGCGAGCCGAGGTGCGCACGGTTTCCATTATACAGGTAATTAACCCGGCCGACCCCAGCAGATAAGAACCTCTCCCACGGGAGGGAGCCCCCCCCCCCTCAGTCACAGCGGGACAGGGGGCATTACCTGGACTTCGGGCAATTAGCACGTCTTCTGCCATTGACTGCGTTCTTTTGTTTCGTATTTGGGAGGGGAGGGGGTGAGAAATTTGAAAACATCCCCTCCATATGGAGCAGAGCGCTCTGACTCCAGCCATTGGCTTTTTAAATGTTCTTTTCTTTTCTTTCTTTTCTTTTACACACAGTTTAAAAAGCACTTCTTGTTTCAGACAGCACGTCTCAAGCCAATTATTGGCAAATCAGACGCCTTGATCAAGGGCAACTTGTCGATACAGTTTTACACACTGAACGCTCCCCAACCAGTGGACACAATTGGATTTAGCTTTCAGGTCCGAAGTGAGGCGCTGGCTAGCTATTGGCAAACTGGCAGTAAACACAAGACTAATGTCTTTACACTGCCTCTGCAAAATAGTGGCCCAAGTAACAAAACGTGACACTCTAATTCTGCACTGAATGAAGACGAGCAGAACTTCAGAAAAAATGTGAACCTATAAATGTGAGCTATAATCCTGGTGTGCATTTCATTTGCCAAAATAACGCAGAACCTACAAGTAACAAGGGGCACTTTTAATCAGTGCAATTACAAGCTGCTCGTTTTCCAGCAGTCTTTTGCAGAGTTTCTTAAAGATTTCCTCACGCTTGGTGGAGTTCAGCGATTTCTCTGTTCTCACAGTTTGTTGATTTCACCAACATCGCTGAAACAAACACTTTAGTTCATTTGTGAGCCAAAAAGCTCAGGACCAACATTTCCTGAATTCAGATCGTTATCTTAAAAATGTGAAACTTAACTCAGAAGTTCTTACAAACAGTGATCATGTACTGTAGATGTACTGCCACAAACCCATTAAACCTCTTACTCCAAAAACAAGGCTTCATCCTTAACACTGAGGACCGTAAGAGTTCCTTCCCCATTCAAACTGGATGCACATCCCTTACTTTCTTGCACTTTGAACGTAAATCCTAAAATAACTACCTGGCTCTAGCTCTAAACCAGTTCCCAGAGTGCACCGCTGTCACCGTTTGGCCGACGTTGTGCGTGAGGTGTGCGTTCTCTGACAGACCTGTGAAGCAGACGGGGCATTTGAACGTTCCCCCCATGCCCTCGAAGCTGTGCTCGATCAGGTGGCACTGCAGCTTGGCCGGGGAGTCGAACGTCTGGCTGCACAGCTTGCACTCGTGGTTCAGTCCTTCCTCTGCAGAAACACACACACACACAGAACACACGATCAACAAATCAAGCAATCAATCAACCAATCATCGGTTTTGTTGTGCATTTTATACGCAGCTCGTCACCTTTAGCGTTTTTCCAGATTTCATTAAAAACAAACAGAAACAAAAAAAGCCCCAACTGACCTCAAGACAAACATCTGTGCAATTGCACAAATGTCACTTCTTTTTAAGCTACAAGCATGACCACAGAAGCACACATCAGGAAAAGACAAGAGACACACAGCGCACAACAGCACAACCAAACTGGATAGCGTGAAACAGCTGACATTCTGGCTCAGAACCACACTGGATAACGTGACATTTTGGCTCTTTGCTCCTCTGCTTGATGTCAGCAGGCAGCGCTTTAATTGACAGGGCTCGGTGTGTACTAATCCAGTCAGGTAATACAATGTAAATACTGCGGTCAAACAAACTGGAGGGCCATCCTGTGATGTTTTAGCCTCTACCCTATCACTGGGTCTCTAATCACTGTTTACTGTGACATCACCACCTCACCTGCACACGTGACTGGAGCTCTAAGCACACCTGAAGTTAGTCTTGGGAAAAAGGCCAGGGGCCACGTGGAAATTAAGCTCACAAACTGGACATGCAACACCTGCTTCAGGCTCATTACGCACACAAGATGATGTGTACATCAGGGCACATTCACTCAAGTGCGAGTGTGTGTGTGTGTGAGTACATGTGAATGTGTGTGTGTATGTGTGTGTGTGTGTGCATGCAAATGTGTGCCAGTGAGAGTGGGAGAAGGAGAGAAAGAGAGAGTATATTTGTAGGGGTGTCAGTGTGTATTCTTGACTGATACTCAAGCAGGTGTTACATCCATGGGAAGGGAACCAGATGAAACATACAGAACATAGTGTTCGGTTGTGCGTTACAGTGATCTCATCTGGCAACATTAAACCCGACGGGAGCGGCTGGTGCTGCTCGTTTCTCCATAAAACCCGTGAAGGGCCACCTGCACTTGCTCCTCACCCTCAGTGCGTCCGACGAGGCCGTCTCTTTCCGGCCCGCTTCGGCTTCGGCGCTTATTAAATTTCTCCGCCGCTCTCCGAAAATGAGCCCGATCTCCGAGGGGAAACGCCACGCTCGCAAGAAACGTCAAATAATAATAAGAGCGATGCATTCGGCAAGGAGGCGCCCGGGGTGAACTTCCCCAAGTCACGTGAGACGCAGGGCCCGCCGCTAACGCAGCGCCGCTGCCACAGACGGAGACGGAGTGTGTACAGCGCGAGCGTCTGGTTGGTACTCCCGTTTGGAAATTCGGCAGCAGCGGTAACAGAAAGGAGAACGCCGAAAAACAGACCTTCGGTGTGGCGATGGGGGAAAAAAGCGGAATTAACATTAAGGAGAGAGAGAGAAAAGCCTGAAAGCAGGGGCAGGGATATCAATCAACCGTCACGCGCACATAAAGCTTCGAATCCACGCGACTGCGACAGCCGTCACTTTCAGATGCACTTAGCGCCGCGCGAGCGGCACCGCTAGCAGACTTAGCGATCCGCGGTAAAGCGTCGAAGGCGCTCGTATCGACGGGGTAAAAACGCTTCGGAAATGCCACCTGATCAATCCTGTTCTGACAGAGACAAAGCGGTCTCCGTGCGAAATGCAGCCTTGTCTCCGAACCAATACTGAACACCTTGTGTGGCGTGCGCAGGATTCGAGAAAGGATGTGATATAACCGCGTGGCGCACACGTACACATGCACAAAAACATACAAAATATTCTATTTTCAGACAAAGAGCTGCAATCTGCGAGCTGTTCTTGAAGACACTTGTCTGTATGTGAACTTCATGCTGCTGACGTCTCTGAATTATTACAGTCCAAACCTCACTCCCCCTTTCTTCACTGCCCATCCACTGGCCTCATACCCCACTGCGATGGCCACCCGCTATGCCCCTGCTGGCATTCTAACACACCATCCTTAATTTATCAGGCCTGGCAGTTGGCGGGCGCGGGGTGCTGCTCTAGGATGGGTTGCCAGACCAGTGAAGAGCACACGCAACCTTCAGCAAATCCACCCCCGCCCCGCCCCATCCCCCACCTCCCCCTCCCCCACCCGCCTCGGAAATCCGTGAAAAACAAGCCGCGCCGGGCCCACGGCTAGCCCGGGGTGTCTGGCAACGGGACGGGCGCGCGACGGTGGAACAGAACACAGCAGAACGGGCGAATTCCGGAGCGCCGCGCCGCCTGCAGGCAGAGCGAGCCGAAGGAGTCGGGACTCCGCGTTCCGGCGCTGAAAGATCCCCGCGGGCGACCGTGCCCGCCCAGCTCCTCTCTGCTCCTGCTCCAAGCCCGCTTCCACAGACTCCCCTCGCTGGCAGAGGCACTGCGAATTAGCGGCTCACAACTTACTGAGGGATCAGAGCTAGCTAAGCTAAGCGCCCCGCTCCTCAATTCAGTTTCTCTCCGGCAGCGTAATGGAGTCCGCACCCCGGCAAGGGACATTCCAGCAATGAGACACGCTCACCGATACAGGGCACTCCAGATGAGAAGGACAAAATAATGGGATAGAAACTGGTTCACCAAAAAAAAAAAAAAAAAAGAAGTTAATATAGACAATTTAGACCCTTAGGCTCAACCTCAAAGTTTTCTGCAAATAGTTATAATCTAATCGGGGAAAGGAAAAGTCTTCCACCTTCATTAAAAAAGATCTATTTCCAGTCCAGGTGGGAAAAAAAAGAAAAGAAAAAAAAAAAGAAAGGAAAATCAATCTGTGCAACCTGTGGGGCCAGCCTGGAGAAACACAGACACGCGTCTGCAGCAGACAGGCTCACTTCTGTCAGCGAGCTAACGCAGGCACTGTCAGGAGCTAACAGGCTCACCTGCAGGAGCGATACAGTCACGGGCTGTCAGAGCAAGAGGACAGAGTGCCTGCACGCGCCGGCGTCCAGAGGGCCCGAGCGCAGCGGTCGGGGCGCGCCAGCCGCCTGGCCCGTTAACGAGCGTTCAGGGGGAGGAAACGCGGCGTGCCGACGGCGGCGGAGGCGCTTCAGATCGGCGGGCGGCATTTCGAGGCGCAGCGCCGCGAGGCCAAATCGACGCGCGCTTTCATCGCCTCTCGCCCTCATCTGGCACGACGTCACGCCGCTCGCTCGCTCGCTCGCTGGCCGAGCTCCGTGCGACGGGGTCGCCCCCTGTACCGCGGCCGACCGACGATGCCGTCAAACCGTCCGCCATTTTGCTCGTTTCTTTTCAGTACGACCCCTGCACCTCACAGGGGGAGACACTAGAGTGCACTTTTTTTCAGCGCTTGTGCTGCTGCTTGAAGTTTTGGGTCTTGTGTGCTCCTCATTACAGACAGTGAGCATATGCAGTATCAGCCCTTCCTATGCATACTCAAAGTGGATACTGCGTACTTGCAAGATGTTATATTATTTGTAAAAATGTATGAATTCAATGTATGTCAGCTTAGAGGCATATCATATAGATGTTCTTTTGAAGCGCCATAATACTGCAAAAAAAGTATTAATTAATAACTTAGCCTGGCATTGTGTAAGATCTTAAAACACACACGCACACACTGATAATTGTGTAATATCTTAAAACACATACACACCCATTTTATATATATATATATATATATATATATACACACACACGATTTGACAAAGCATTTGCCATAATGCACTGAACAGCATACCTCACCCTAAAACCCTCAGAAAAGCAAACAGAGGGTGACAGCCCTTCACTGGGAAAACCAGACAAAACCCTGCATGCAACACGGTCCCATAGGGGGAGCCCATCTTCCACTGGCCAGCGTCATGGTAACCTTATTCACAAGCATTTCCAATTTTCACAAGGCCTTCCAGAAATAAAATAGGAGGAGAACCTTTTTGTAATGCTGGCTGTTTTATATCCTGCAACGTACAAAGGAAATATTCGCAGCAGAGAGAGAGAGAGAGAGAGAGACAGAGAGAAAAAACATTCAGAATCCATCAGATAATTCTCGCACTTTATTAAAACAGACTGCCCCTCTGTGAGCAATCAAAACAAATGGCTGCAACTGAACACTGACAAACAGTATGTTTAACATAGTGTTAACCGTTTTAGCTTATGCTCACAATATAACTGTGGATTTACCATTTTCATTTTCATTATTACAACATTTAACATGTTCAGTGGCCACTGTAATAAGAGGAACCCCTTGAACTCACCGCAGGTTAATTATTTTTCCGGCGTGTACACTCTATAGGAAAATGGAATTAAATAAACAACAGCATTGCATTTTCAGCTTGTTGTTCCATGAAAACCTGATAATATGCGAATATGCTATTTTGAGTTATTGTGAGCGCTCTCAAACTGACAGTTAGATCACACGGTGTGAACAAACGTCAGCCCATAATCAGCATACCTGTGTGACGGTTTCACAAACAGCCCGCATACACCCGACATGTAACCGCTTATACCTGATTGGCTTTCACCAGGCAAGATCAAACACCGATTGGCTGATAAGGGACCTGAACCCGGGCCAGTGGCTTCAGAATGTTCTGAAAACTGAAAGCCGTAATTTTAATTAGCACTGCTCAGTACTGTATTATACTGCGTTGCTACATTTCAGTGTAAATCTGAAAAGTTTATAATCATTAATCGTCTACGTTACAGCTACAGTTTGAGGCAGTGAACCGTCTTGAAAGAAGGGAGATCAGCGGTCTCTGTGTCCAGATGGAACGGTCGGACTTTTCGACCTTCCACAAACGGCACGTCCTCCTGGTCGCCGGTTTTACGAGCGGTTCATCTCTAAACCCTGCCAGGGACGGAGGACGAAACCTCTGTTTGAGCACGGGTGGGGGGGGGGGAAGGCCGGGTGGAATTCGGCCCGTCCAGCCCGAGCCCGGCCCCCCCGGAGGCGAGGAAGCGTTCAGACGGCTGTCACGCCCGTTCAGGCGCTGCCCACTCGAAACGACGGCCAGAACAACGGCGCTCCGTTTACCGCGGGCGGGACCCCCGGGCCCTCCAACGGCCCTCGGAGGGGCCGTGCCGGGGCGCGCGCGTGCCGAGGCACACCTGCTCAAATGTGTTTTGGGTGAGGGGGGACCGGGCCGGGGTGGGGGGGCGGGGAGGAGAGCAGGTTTTCTGGGCGCGGCGGGCAGAGGCGAAATAACGACTCGGTTCCAGCCGGGCAGGAGCCATTAGCGGCGCGCTAGCTGAGCTCTGTCACGCACCCATACAGATTATTAACCCCCCGCAAATGAGTTTGGACGGAGACGCGGGCCCATTAAGTAAATAACACCCGGCCCAGAGCGCGGGACGGCCGCCGGCAGCACAGACACCGCTGACTCAGGGTTTCACCGCCGCCTCCCGAGCGCCCATAAAACACCCCCCCTCCCCCCCCCGAACGGTCCGCCCGCCAGCGTCCGGGTACGGGGGGAGGGGAGGGGTGGGGGAAGGGGAGAGGCGGGGGGGGGAGGGTGTCACCTGGCGCGGGGACTCATCCGTGACGCGGCGCAGGCTGTTTCCGGGGCCCGCCGATGCCAGCCGGGCCCCCTGTATGGCTCTTCAGTTGGGCCCTCAAACCAGCTGTGACCCATCAAAACGGAGAGGCTCCAGGTGGGGCGTTAATGGAATGGCCTATTGTATAAATGAGCACCGAGCTACCGCAGCCCCCCCACACCCCAACCTACACACACACACACATACACACACACACACACACACACACGCACGCACACGGGCGAGAGCGCATCCGTAACCAATGAGCAGACGCAAAACATCCACCCACCAGATTTTTTAGCCCCATTCACAGGCTATTTGCAAAGTATTTATGATCAGATAAAGCTTACGCCCACACACTCACACACACACACCCACACCCACACAATCCCAATCTTTCTCTCACTAGCCAGCATGTATTGTTTCTCTCGGTCTCTCTCTCTGTCACAGTTTCTCTCGTGCATTCACACACACACACAGTACGCATACACATTTTCACTCTCACACATGCTCCATTTTCTTTCTTCCTCTCATCCAATCACTCACAAACACATACGCGTATACACTCTCTCTCTCCATCTCTCTTTCTCATACACACACACACATCATGAACTTGCTACTCCTCTCAATAAAAACACATGCGGTTATGGCAAAAGGCCCGCTCCTGGAAGCTTACGAGATGGCCGGTTCTGATGAGACGTACTCGATTTACGCGGCGGCGTAAATTTAAAAGCGAAATTTTCGCGAGTGCAAACGAAGCAGACGGAGACATTTTTGCGGTCACAGTCGTGAGCAACCTTTAGCGCTGACGGCACTGATTATAACGTCACCCGCTGTTAGCGAGCTGAGGGCAAACAAACACACGGACCCTGCAACAAAATGGCGGCTCTCATAAAAATCCCCCCCTGCTCCCCCCCCCCCCCCAAAAAAATTACCCCCCGTGCCAAAAGAAACACACCGCTACGAGGAACTAACTCTTCAAATGGCCGTGTATCAGATGAGTTAGATACGTCTGATCCTCTACAGGGAGAACATGTGGAAAAAATAAATCTGATACTGAAACGTAGCATTTTTTTTTTTTTACTGCAAGATGGCTTTTGAAAACATGTTTAAAAATAGTTTGCCTAATTTTCAGGTGCTGTACGTATGTGATGATTCTCAAATTCCGTTACTTAGAACACGAGGGAAGAAAAACATTTTAACTCTTCATTTCCTCTCAAATGGCTACTCTTTGGCAATCTTTCGGATGACTTTGCCAGTACCGATGATTTTATCATTTTAAGAATTATTTTTCAGAACATCTGAAATAGTTACTACACCTTCCATTTTAATACACATATGGACCAATAACTCTGGTCTGAATGTTTGGGCTGTTGGGTCACTGAGGTTTGGCTGGTTATAGAGGGAGCTGGATGGCTACTGTGTTTCTGTATAAAAAACACAAAATAATTTTTTTTTCTTTCTTACTAAAAAAAAAGAAATCATGAACCCCTCCTCCCCCTCCCTCACTCTATGTGACCTTCCACCCAGGCCACAGCTATAGACAGGATTCCCGTCGCTATAGTTACAGTGCCCTCAGAAGGCCAGGGGTGCATGTGCAAGATGATTCAGATCTACATATGCAGAGTCACTTCACCCTACACCGGCCCCCAAACTGATCTCAGATCAGATCTACATAAGCCTTGGAAATTAAACTGTGTTTTCACTTGGTGTGCTTTTGTTGTTGTTTATGTACTCAAGTGTCTGTTCATATCTGCTTGTGTCTGTTTCACTGTGCATGTGTGTGAATGTCCATCTGTCTTTGCGCCTGTGTGTGTATGTATGTGTGTGCATCTGTGTTTGTGTCTGTGTGTGTGACTGTATGTGAGAGTGTGTGTGTGTGTGCGTTGTTGTGACTGTGTTGTGTCGATGTGGTGTGTTTGTGCGTGGCTGTTGCTGGGAGTATGTGTGGTTGTGTGTGCATGTACACTACGACATCACATCTCCCCCTTTCTGAAACGGGCACGGGGGGGCGCTGATTTACGGTAATGGAGTCCGGATCGCTCTGGCAGCACGTCCTTAGTGGGAGCTGAAAAAAAGTCAAAAATGTCTCCTGTGGCCCTCTCCTATGGCCTCCCGGGCGAGCGAGCTCACTTCCTGACACCTCCCCCGGCTCCCCACAGCCCGTCCAATCAGCAAGTCCGCCAGGGAGCTGAGCCTCGCTCCGCTCGCAACACTCTGCGTCTAGTTATGGAGCCTCTGGGGATGGCCTGTGCTCGCTCTCTCTCTCTCTCTCTTCTCTCCCTCTCTCTCTCCCTCCATCCTCCCCCTCTTTTCCCCTCCCCTCCCCCGAAAAGTCCTCGGGATGAAAACTGTTTTTTTTTCCGCCCCTTCCAACAAAGCCACTGCAAAAATCAAGAGAGGAAAATCTGAAACAAATACGGTACATCTGCATCTCCGGTCTCTGCCTCACAGGTTATGCGTATTGCAGCTGGCTGAACAGGAGAGAGAGCGCAGAGAACGTTCTGGAATATCAGCCTGGGTCTCCTCGTATCGGGGGCATTTACATGCCTCAGGAGGCGGGGGGGGGGGGGGTGATTTTGGATGAAGGCTGTCCGTGACAATGTGGTACCTGTGTCACTGCTAAAAGGACTGCGTTTTAGGGCTTGTGAAAGTCCTGAGCAAGGAGGAAACTGACTGACATTCGCTGTGCTGTGATATGCTCCCTGTGTATGTGTGTACGTGTGTGTAAATGTGTGTTAAGATGGCGCATATGTGTGTATGGATACACATGCACGTAAGTCTGTTGGTCTGTGTGTGTCCCTGTGTTGTTTGTGTATGTGCATGCATGTGTGCACGCTCAGATATATTTGTGTGTGTGTTTGTGTGTGTCTGTGTGTTTTCGGTTGTGTGTATGTGTGGGGAATTGTGATGGGAGTGTGTGACAGTATGTGTTTATGCATACCTGTGTTTGTGTGCATTTGTGTGCCTGTGTGTGCGTGTGTGTGTGCGCATGTGTGTGCGTGTGTGCATGCTTAGATGTGTGTGTGTGCGTGTGCTTGTCGGGATGACAGGTCTCAGAGAGATTTTTAAAATCAGACGTTTGACAAAAATAGGGTTTAAAAGCTGCATACAGCTTAATTAAAATGTCTAGCCTGTCTGCGCTGGCCGAGACACCCCCCCCCCCCCCCCCGCCCCCCGCCCCATCCCCCTCACCCCCCCCCCCCCACTGCTGCCGACAATACTGCGGAGGCCCAGAAACAGTAACAAGGAATTCATTATCAGTTTCAGCGCTTGGCACAGGAACAGAAGAGTCTGATACACAGATTTATGCATTTCTCAGGGGCTCAGTGAATCTTTAACCAGGTTTCCTCTTAAAGGGATCCGCACAGCCACCGCTGCTCACGGGCTCGCCCGGCGACGTCCAATCAGCCGCCGCTGTTGAGGGTTCGCTCGGCGACCGGCCCGATCGACCGACCAATCGCACGGTCGCCGAGGCCTCCTCGGCTTCCGATCGCGTCTAACCGACGGGGTGCGCGAACGGGAAGCAGAGAAGGCACCGCGTGCCCCCGCAAAAGAAAGCAGACGAAAGAACGAAGAAGAAGAAGAAAAATATGGCAGCCATTAAAATTTTGTCAAAGCCGCACAACACGCTACAGTTGATGGAAATTTAAACTGCGAGCGTTCTCCCAGTGAAAAAAAACATCTGGATCCGTTAGAGGGAGAAGGTACATGATTACAAAGGCCAGCTGCTCCTCTAATAAACATACATTCACCTGATTCTGAGACTCTCAGCGTGTCTCCAAAACATAAAAGATGCATATGTTTTGAAGTGAGAAACATCAAACGCATTTTGAATTCTTGCAGTTATTACTGTAATGAGTGGCCTAAATTAACTCCGCATATGACATTTTCACTACCGCTGGCACGCACCACTCACCTCCCCCAACAAACAAAACAGGACTGTGAAACCTAGCATGGTTACTGTGGTTGATACGAGTCAATCATACTAAGTTTGATTTAAAATGCACTGTGGGGTGATTGGACCGTGAAAATGTAATTCTTGTCAAACAATGGATTTTAGAATCTCAGGAGGAGGGGCTTTTGGCATGAAGGAGCCAATCAGGTAGAGGCTGAAATTTCTATGACAGAATTTCTATGACTTCTATCAAAGAAAGGGAAGGAGTGTTCTTTTCAAACGTCGCAAATAATGTTGGTCCAATCATGAAAGTGGGCTTTTATGACAAGTGGCTTTACCCTATTCTACAGCTAAAGAGACAACTCAAAACCACAGCAACCCTTCAGCTACTCCCCAGAGTCTCGGAGGGTCTATCAGAACACTGGCCTATGGCATCTTGACTCTAAATAGCTACTTGTGGCGCCTGCAATCTAATCGACACCACAGCTTGTGTTGCCTATCATGAAGGACGCATGCTGGTATTCCCGTTAGCCTGAGCGCTAAATCAAAGGGAAAGTCATTTCAAAGTGTGGCCTCAAACTCCCAGTGCATTTCTGCTTCTGCCACATGGCCTGACGAGCCATTTCACTCATTTACGAATGCTGTCTGTGTAATAATGATAAAAAATTAAAAAAAACTTCCAGTGCCGAATTTTCCTTGAACTTACGTCCAACCTTATGCTCCCGTGTTCTACCGACAAAACTCGCTTCCGGTTTGGAACCGATGCCCTGATACAGATCGCTCAGTCCGCCCTGAACCGGTTTTATTAACCGCGACGAGTCTCTCGACGTGCCGTGGCCCAGGTAGAGCCGAGACAGGCAAACTCGCATCCCCAGAGGGCCAGAGTGTGAATGCCGGACTTCTCAATTACTCAATTAGCCCAATGGTCTACACGGTTTGACACTCAAAGGGTTGTCAAGGAAACCTCATGTCCAGGGGAAAAATATATATATACAGTATTTGTGTGTTTTTTTTTCTAGGTTGTCTCATACATTTCTGGGCAGTTTCATACATCATAATGGTGAGCGAGACTAACACAGTTACCCCATTCTTTGGACACGTGTAACTGCAGCAGTGCTACAACTCTGCAAGCTTACAGCACACATCATGTATATCATGTTTTCAGCTCACCTTTCAAAGTTAAAGGCTGAGAATAAAGCAAGCTTAAAGTAAGGGGATTGATGGGCTGACATACACTATAAATACTGAGAAGTCTACCTCAAAGACAGGGGTCAGGGGAAACAAAGCCCATCTATCACACCAGCAGTAATCAGGAAGACAGGATTCATAGGAGACGGTCTCGCAAAGGTTTTACAAGACACCGGATACACGCATTATTATTTCTAGTTTTTTTTACGATACGCAGTTTAATGGGGTGCGGTATGACCTTCTACCAGTGTTGGGCGGGCAGATCAACAGTCATCAACCATTTGTAAAATATCTCCAGGCAACGAATCCTCCATCCTGTATGTGAATAAAATTTGCCTTGCTTAGAAAAAACTGAAGTCTTTTTTAACCATTAGCTACTAGGGACCTGACTCACACTGGTCAACATCACTACCCAACTTCCCAGACAAATCCGCTTATTTGCAGTTAAAAAACTAGAGAGGTTTTACATATTTTTACCTTGTCCTCTTAACCAAATTTACTGTTACTTGCACGACAGTATATGGATATTGCCAAGGTAAATATGCAAGCAAGTAAAGGGATGATATGTACACGTTCAAAATCAACTTGCCTTGAATAAAGGATTAAATAAAAAAAATAATAAAGCTAGCTTTTCATGAGGTGCCAACAGAGGGAGTTGCATTTTAAATGTCTCTTTCCACCTTCAAAATGGATGGCTGCACTCACAGGGAAAAGGATATACATGTCGGCACATATACACAAGTAGGCTTCCTTACGCTTCCCTCAGAAAAGACGCAACATTCTGCCAGCGAACGGCTGAAATCCTGCAGGGTCCTGAAAAATATCGGCTGGGTGGGAGGGATTTTTGGGGGTGGGGGGGGGTCTCTGGTTTGGCTGGCGCCCCAGAATCCTGTCCAGCTTGGCGGCGCGCGTCCCCCCGCTGCATTTCTCGGCGTAATTATCGAACCCGGGCCGACCCAGGCGGCTGGGTCCTCCCCTCGCCCGGCGCGCCGAAGTCATTTAGAAAGCCGCTCATATTTTAGACAAAAGGAGGGAGCATTTGGTGATGGAAAATTCATCATCAGGTATCTAGAGGCTTCTTAATAGAAAAGGCGATTCCCGCTGTGCGGCCCGGTGCCGGGCCCCAAAACGCACATGCGCGGGGCCAGCGAGGGGGGGGCCCACACAGCGGGCCAAAAGTCATTAGCATAATTTTATATAACACGGGGGGCCGTGCTGGAAATTTAATAGATCTCGGCAAATAAAAGGCAGACATTCCGGATAATGTTTTTTTTTTTCTTTCTCTCCCTTCCCTTCCTCTTCCTCTCGGAGCGAAGCTGTTTTTCTCCCCCCCCCCCCCCGCTGCACCTCACGCTGGGAGAGAGAAGTTCATTACCTCAGCGGATTCGCGGCCGGCCCCCTTCGCTTTTTGACGGGGACTTCATTAGACGGGACGCTGGCTAATTCTGTGGGGGGGCCCGGGACGACTCCGCGTGGGGGTGGGCAGGGGAGGGGAGGAGAGGGAAGGGGCACGAGTTTCCTCCTCATACACACATAGAAATTCAGCCACCCCCCCACTGCTTCACCCCCCACAAAAACAAGAAGACAATCCTGTTCTTCTCCCCCTCTGGTCTTTGGCTGGAACACGCGCACATGCGCACATGCGTTAGATTAAAAATGTCCAGGACAGGTGTTACCAGACAAATGAAGACAGAGACAAAGCGATCGCTCGAACGAATGACCAATGAGAAAAGACGGCGCTGTGGGCAGGCAGCCTATCAGCCGCCTCGCCAGAGAGCGTCTGAGGAGGGGACTGGCCTGTGGGTAATCAGTCCCAGGCCTGGGCGAGAGCCGCGCAGGCAGGGAAGAGACGGGACGGAGGGGGAGGGCCCCGGATCGCAGGATTGGGCCCCTGCTCCTCTGGGGACCGGGGCGGAGGAGGGTCTGGCAGTCAGGAAGGAGATTGGGAACATCCTGTTCTTCTGTCAGCCAAGCTCGGGGAGGGCCTGACAAAATCCTGAGCGTCCCGTTTCTCTGCGGACCTGGCTGGGGGGGGGGGGGGGCCTCTCTGTCAGGAATGCAATCAGGAATGTCCCATTGCTCAGTGGGCTGGGGGGGGCGGGGGGGCGGGGGGAGGGTCCCTGGAGCACAGGTATGGGGGCCGCCAGCAGTTCCCACACTAACTACAGAGACCTCACTGCACAAAGCACTCTGGAATTATATCAAGGCAGATTCTTTTGGCTTCAAAACATACGTTCTATAGATATTTTAATACGGCAAAAAAGATGGGATTTTAGTGAGCTTGACAGAACAATGATATGGAAACATCAAGCAGATGTACCATCCCATCTCCTGCAGCATTTATTATAATAACAATAATCATTATTGCTGCTGCTCCTCCTGACACAAGGCAGAAATACTGTGCCCTCTTTTAGCAACAGTGCTCTGTGTTACGGAACAGGCTGGTGATGTGACTTGTTCCTTCCTCGAAGTACCCCCCCCTGCGCCCCCATCGCCCGCCTGCCCCCCGATGACAACCCCCTCTCTATTGACTGTCACGGCGGGGCGGGGGGGGCGTCTTCTGATTTGTAATCTTGTCCCTCGAATGTGAAATCTCCGGCGGAGCGTCTCCGCGGGCAACCCCCCCCCCTCGCCCCCCTCCCCCCTCCCCGCCCCGCTCCGTTCCTTCCTGTGGGGGAATCTGCGGCGGGACCTCCCGCTGGTACTGCAGAAACATCCTCTTAAGGCGAGGAAGTGAACGCGCCCCGGGGGGTCCCGTTTTTTTTTTAACTTAGCCCCCCGCGCGCTCTTCCTTACCCTGCTATTACCGTGGACTGGATAGCGGGGGGTGGGGGGGGAAGCACATGACCGAAGAACAGAGACGCTGAACCAAAGCGGAGTGTGGCATCACAACATCCCCCCTCCACTGCCGTACGCTCACACACACACACACACACACACACACACACACACACACACACACACACACACACACACACACACGCTCACACAAACACACACACACACACAGAGGAGGAGAAAGAGAGCAATCTATACCCAGCGTCAGGTCAACATCACACATGAAGAAAAGAACGTTTCTAGCGCATCAGAGCAGTGTTGGTTATTGCCGATTTTCCATATGATTTCAGGCACATCGCATACGCGTGGATTGCTTCTCACACCGTCACCTCATTCGCAGTATTAGCTACAGCACGTGCAGAAGGGAAAATAGCGGTTGGAACGGCAACAAACGACTTTAAGCGACCTTCATAATTCAAAAGCACGGTTTGAACTGCACTGCTAAAGTGGTCCTAATATTTTGTCTTCAGTGAGTGCTGTAGCTGCCTGCTTCACACACGAGAACAAATATCTGCCAAATGACAAATGAGCTGCAGTGAACACGGCCTTGCTGTTGAGGTTTTCAGTTGTTGCTATGGCAAATTTAACCGATATCTACATCCTCATAGAACAAGTCGCAGTTCCATTATTTTACCCAGTCAGCCGTAACCCACCACCACTGCTGAAGAACACCAACTACACCAGCAAGCACTTCAAATCACTCTTGATTATAATGTGCCACTTGTGTTAATGTCAGTAAGCTGGTTGACACTGAGTATTTTGGCTGCATTGTAGGCCTGAAATGGTTCTGGAGAAATCATGGGTGCCAAAAATCAATTCAGTTCCATTAATCCCATTTGACCAGTAATGCTAGTAACGGAGGGAGTGATGGGGAATGGTGGTTGTTTCATTCAGAGCATTTTCCCACATCCAAATCTCACATGCCATACAAAGTCAAGACACCCAAGCCTGCCCCAGCAGTCCTGACTGTTGCACAAAGCTATATGTCCAGGATACATTTTTAAGGACAATGCATACTCTATATACATGTAGTTTCACAGAAACTGAGACGCACCAAAACAACAGTCTGCGCGCGTATATATATTTCATAAAGGCCATATGGCACTGGAACCCGTGCTAAATCACGGATCTTGGCACTGCGAGGGGATCTTCCGCAACGCGGCGGTGCGACCCCCGCTAACCGCGCGCGAGGATGCGCGGCGCGGCGGCCTGGCGGCGCACGCGGGCACCAGACGCGCAGCCCGCGCTTGGCGGAGCGCCGTCGGGGCCATATGGGCAGGTGCATTATTAAAGCCGGCTCTGTTCCGGCAGCTTCCGCGAGCGGCGTCCTCCACAGGCCCAGGCCGCGGCTGAGTGACAGCGCGGGTTTCTCCGGCCCTCCGGCGAGGGGGGACGGGGCCGGGGCTCTCGGTCGATCCGACGCACCTCTGGATTTAGAAATGTGCTCAGCGGCCCCCTGAAGAGCCCAAATCACAGCGATTGAGAACGACATTTTTTGAAAACACAGGGTTTTTGTGCGACAGCAGTGACCGTATAGATCAGTATGGTATGTCGGTACTATAAAGTACCACAGGTTAAATCCAATCAAATACATGGAAGTGTAATTTTTTCCACACAAGCACATTTCAGCTAGTCCAGCTATGACCAATAGGAATGTTGAACTGTTTTTGAGAAAAACACTGATTCTACTTGAGAATCAAAGGTGATTATAAATACTGAGTAAATGCAGGTGTTTTGTTTTGCGCGACAGTAAGCGATTTTGCTCGGTAAAACGAACACGCCCAGCGGTTGTTTCAGTCCGGTGTCCGTTCACGGCACAGCCGGTACTCCAAGCCGTCGCGTGGCTCTGAGGGTGCTGGGGTGGGGGTGGGGGTGGGGGCGGGGCCGAGGGGGGTTTGGGTAGAAGAGGCACTCATTTCAGAGAGGCCGACGGCGTTCTGTTCCACGCAAAACGACACTCTGCGGGAGCAACCGGGCGTCCATTAAGACTGTCAGAAGACACTCCGGCAAACGAGAGGCCAGCCCTCCTGGGGGCGATGGGGGAATGTATACATTCAGAGAGCGTGAGAGGAGGGGGAGAGAGGGAGAGAGAGAGAGAGGAAGAGAGAGAGCGAGAGCGAGAAAGAGAGGGACTGCTGCCAGGTGGGACCGAGGATGGGGGTGGTGGAATTACAGACTACCTCCCTCTTTTTAAACATGCTAGACACCTCACTGCAGCAGGACACCCCCCCCCCCAACCCAAGCCCTTAGATATGCTTAGATTAAGGTCCTCTTCACATACTGCTGCTTAGCCTAGGTCTGCTTCATTCACAGCTGTGGTATATGTAGTACTACACCGTTGGACAAATTCTTCCAGACAAGTCAAATTTCTCCAAGGTATCGTTGTAGGGGAAGGCAAGATCTGCTCTGAAAAGTCACGCACCCAAAAGACAAAGTACAGAGTACAGAGGAGTTTATCAGTGACACTCAGTATTAAGGCACCTAGCCGGGCTACACAGTAGATGCGTTCAAATGTGCGCAATGGAAAAAAGAAAAATATATAACTGTTGAAATGCATTTAAACACGCAATGCATTAGGCCTCTACAGGTGATAAAAACCTTAACTAACACATGATCTGGTGATGGTGTTCAGACATTGGTAATCTTCACCTGTAGACAGTTCTTTGTAGTTTTTCACTGTTATTTGATTAGCAACATTCTCTCATAAACCCCTGCCTTGCTTTGTGCACCTATAGGTCACTTTGGATACCAGCACCTGCTAACTACCTACATGTAAAATATAACTGTTAGGAGTTATTTCTTTTGATTCTGACAGATTGTGCTCCTTAAAACAGGATCTGTCTTCCGGAACGTTCCACTGAAGCACGCGCAGTTCCCCCACAGGATCACAGAGGTAACTCAGAGACAGACTTTCTGACGGCCGCGTAGCAGAACGGGCTGTAGCACACACTCGGCATCGGAGGGACGCTCGCTCGTCTCTGGCGCTAACCGATGGGACCCAACGCGACGGAACCTCCGCGTCTGGAGGACCGGCGGCTGTTCAGAGCAGCTCCGTTAGAACAAAGCGAAACTCTGCAGCTACCACACTACACCGAAAAAATAAAATAAAATAAATAAAAACAAAATTTAAACATAAACACAAAAGAAATAACCTACCATTCAGTGCAAACACTAAGAAAAAAACACAAAACTAAAAAAAATCTACCTTAACAAAAGCCCAACAACAATAATTCTCCAGCGTGGTTCAGCGAAGTTAAAGGATTTGACAGCGCTTTCATATTTTGTTGTTTTTTCTTTGTTGCTTCTCAAACGCATCCCGGTTTTTTGATCCCGCAACGTTCCCGCGACAGGCGAGCTTCTCAGCAGACGTTTTTTTTTTTCTTCCTCTCTCTCTCCACGCGCGCAACGGCAAACATCTCTCTGCGGCCGCGCGGCTCCATCGCAGAGAACCGCGCGGAAGGGTTGATTGACGCGCCAAAGAGCGCCAGCGCAAAGGTAATTCGGTATTCTCCCAGTTTCGGGGGTGGTGGGGCGGGGGGGTGGGGGGGGGGTTCCTTGCTGCTGTCACGTCTTGTAAGGAAAGCGGGGCCGAGTGTTAAATGATTCACTGAAAGGGAATCTTTCATATTCAGGTAAGCGATTCAGCCGGGCGTGCTCGTGGGGAAATGTTCTTTATTTATTTTTTTTGTTTTTAAGTGTGCGCTGTGCGGACTTCCAGACTTTGACAGAGGCTCCCCCCCCCCCGCCCCCCAGCCCACCCCCCCCCCCTTCCCCAACGGGCGCCTCGTCTTCACCTCTGAATGGTGAGACGGGGAGGCTCTGAGCGTGGCTCCCTCCGCGCTCTCAATTATACCGAAACAGGGGCAGAGCAGAAAGCCTCCAGTAATTCAATCCCAGCGGAAGCTTTCCCGCTTCTTCTGTTTGCGCGGCTGGAAGTTGCTGACAGCGCCGATCCACCCCCCCCTCCCTCCCCCTCCTCTCCCCCCCCTCCTCTCTCTCTCCCACCATCCTTTCCAAACCCCCCCCCCACCCCCCCCTCGCTCCCGGCGGGCTGTCAAAGTTCCCCGAGGCTGCGTGACTGCTGCCTCTCCGTCCCAACGCCCCACCCCCAGGGAGCCCCCCTCCCCTCCCCTCCCCTCCCCGTCGTTCCCATCTCCGCCTCGACTCTCCAGGCTCTGATCACGTGACCCCCCGCCCTCCCCTGCTGCACCAGCCTCCAATGAGAGCGGGCGATCGGGCCCACTGTGCCAGCCCTAACCTGAAGAGCCCTGTCTGCAGCCAGGCCTGGGGAGTGTGGTTTAGGGAGGGAGGGAGGGAGGCCTAATTTCATCTGAGGTACAGCCTGTGCAAATATGATACGCGGGAAAGGCAGAATGCTACTGCTGCTGTTATTCTTCTGTCATGAACAGTGCTTTTCTAATGAAAAAGCACCAGGCTTTAATAACTGTAACATAGTTAGTTACACGTTACAGTTATTACAGAGTGAGAACAGGCCTGTAACAGTAATTAGTACCAATGACCTAATGTAGCCTTCCGGACAGTTTAATGGTCAATAGGATACAAACCAAAGTGTATTTAAATGTTTGTACAGGAGAATAATGTGGTAATATTTGGGAATAGGAGACAGACAGACAGTTTGATTGGAAGGCTCCATCTCGGTCAGAGGTCTTGGTTCTAAACAGGACTTTTCCAGGAATTTTCTGGAATCTTCTCTGTGCATCTTCTGCTCTGCTCTCACTGTCCACACGGGTGAGACCCCAAGCTCTTCCCACAGGTGCCGTTATCACACCTGCTCCTGAAGCTCTGGGGAAGCCCTGATCGCTTTGCTTCGCTCCTATCAGTCTCGTCCCTATAAAGGGACCGGTTGGTATCGGTGTAGCAGCTAATGAGAACACGGTATCCTCAGATTAGCAAGCGCCGCACTGATTGAGCTAATGGACAATGACAGAAGAAATAGCACTCATAAGGGTTTCACCTGGTCACTGACACCACCGACAAGGGCGACTTCAGAGTGCCTGTCGAATTCAACCATTTTTTTTCAGTTGGGCACCATTTGAAAATTCTACACGCGCGTTATGGAGGGAATAAGTCTGTGGGGGCTGTCAAAAGCCACCCTGAGAACCTGCGGTCGAATCTCGAGGTCAGAGTTTGTCCTCCTCAGCGACTGCTGATTGGCTGGTGAGCGGGCGAGTCGGAGAGAGGGGGAAACCTAGTCGCTGTGCAACCCAGCAGTCTTTCAAAGTGAAATCTCCCGCCGTGGGGTTTTTTAAGCTCCCCGACCAGGCAGCCCGCTGCTAGAGATTGTGCTGGAGCCATTTGGAAGGATTAAAACATAAAAAAAGCAAAAAAAAAAAGAAAGAGGAAATGGTTTCCCCCCTCGAATCTGTAGTGCCTGACCGAGTGTTTTACATTGCACCTGCATCATGCAACCCCCCACACCCGCCCAAACACTGCATTGTGTCTTCAGTGTGCGGTATATCACTACTGTACGTACTGTGCGATTACCTTTCGCCCCTCTTTCACCAGTTCTGAAGCCATTCAGTGTTTCATATTTTCAGCTGTAGCCTCTTAACAGAAAAGCGCAGCTCATAGGAGAGCTGAGAGGAGAGGCGTGAGTTCCCCCCCCCCCCCGCCCCACACCCACCGGCCTGCTCTGCCATGACCCTCTGCAGTCACCACGGTTACCATGTCCCCTTTCTGACATCACTGCTCCTCCGAGACACCATGTCATCTCAGGACATGCTCAGAGTGACTCGCCGCTGGTCACACCCCGGACAGGGCGCGTCTGAATCCGGCCCTCGCCTCAGCGCCTGACCCGTCCAGTGATGCTCATAAACGCCATGTGACAGGCCGCTGCCCTACAGAACGCTCTACACGGAAATACCCAGAATGCAACGCTGCACAGAAAACGCCAAGCACGGAAGAACTCTCAGGAATGCAAGCATGCACAGAACGCTCTACATGGAAATACCCAGAACGCAACACCGCACAGAACGCTCTACACGGAAATACCCAGAATGCAACACCGCACAGAATGGTCTACACGGAAACACCCAGAACATGTCACTTAATGCGCACTGATAATATTAAAACATACGGCAAAGGGTTGTAAGTCATGTCAGTCATACCAGATGTGCTCCGCCAAAGCGCAAACTGTCACTCTGCCGGTACTCGACTGGCTGCATGCGTTTTGGAGTAGGGCGTGGTGTGAGTGTAACCCCCCCCCCCCTTCCAACCTAACCACATTACTGGAGGCTGTGGCAATGAGAGAAAACTACAATTACAGCCGTCCCAAAATAGGCCAGAAAATACAAATAGGTGTGTGTGTGCATGTAGAAATATCATCTATAATATTCCTCCCTCTCGGGGTCCATCATATATAAACACCCACGTGTACGTACCGATGTAACGCATAGAAATAACACACACACACACGTACAGTATTAATACATAAAAACAGGGGACACAAGGTGAGCGCCCAGTGAAACGAGTCTCTTTCTTTACGGCGGCAGGTAAAAGCTTCAAGGTTAAGGCAGCCTGAGCCAGTCCTCCTTGAAAGGGATCCGTTTCCCCTCTCCCGGCTTCGCTCTCTGTCTCCCGTTAACCCGGTGATTTAGAGCCTCGCATTAAGAGCAATTCACCTGCCTCCGGCGTCCCAGCGGCCCGTGTCCCCGGGGAAACACGGCAGAATGGGGGGGGGGGGAGGGAAAGAAAAAGGTTCCACATATGGTAAAGTCAGGCTGCTCCTAGCCTGCTGAGAGCCTGAGAGGGGCTGGTAGCTCCTAAAAGCCCCAGCTGGCATTTGGAAGGGCTTTCCGTGTTACTGCACCCCGGCGCCTGTCTGCCTTCCCTTCGGAAAGCGTTGGCCGCGCGAGCGACCAGCCATTTTACATCTCCCCCCCTACCCTTCTCCTCCGGTCCCGGGTCCAACTGAACAGTTGGTTCTCTACTGCTGGTTAATCAAATTCCTCCATCTGGCCACCGTCCCCGCGGAACCCAAAAAGGTGCAGCCTGCACCCGGTGCCCAACTGCATGCTGGGAAGGGGAGGGAGGGAGGGAGGGAGGGGAAGGCCCACCTCACTTACACGGGCCTGTCGACTGGATCAGACGCAGAACGGGCACACCGGGGGGGGGGGGGGGGTTGGTTTTAACACTTTGAAGGCTGCCGGTGAGGGCTCTGTGGAGCCACACTCACGGGGCGCCCTGCCAGCGTCACAGCACTGGCTGAGCCAGGGGGGTTTGGGAGGGCCAACACGAGTAAAGTCAAGACATTGGAAGCTTCCGCTGGCAATCAAAAACAAAAATCTTATTCAGCTGTAAATGCTATTCTTTGTTGCCAATTGAAAAACACACACCGGAAAAAAGATTTGGCCAGTCAGACAAGGTCAGATTCTGTTTCCACGGAAAAAAGAAAAGGCTCCGTTGTTTACGAGCAATACCGTTCATCTGTGAACCGCAATTTTCGCATTTCAGATCTGCAGCAGTAGTATCTAAAATGGCGCGTCCTCAGAACCTGCTCTAATCACAGCTCGCCGTGCTGAACTGCAGTGCGCTGAAAAACATCCCCGAATCAAAGTGTGGGGAGCGGAGAGCAGAAGACTCGGTGCTGTGGGGATGAGTCAGACCCCAGGAACGACACGGGGCGCACGCAGAGAGCAGACCAGCCCCGCAGTCTCTCTCCATCACACATCTTGCCTTCATTAGGACCTTCCTTCAGGTGTCCATATAAAACCACCTTCCTCTGTTCTGAGGGCTAACACACACTCACATGCACACACACGATACAGACAGACAGACACACAAACACACACACACACACACACACGATACAGACAGACACACACACATGCGCGTACGCACACAAACACGCACATACACAATACAGACAGACACACACACAAACACACACACACACACACTCACATGCACGTACACGATACAGACAGACACACACACATGCTCGTACGCACACACACACAAACACGCACATACACAATACAGACAGACAGACACACAAACACACACACACACACACACACATACATACATACACGATACAGACAGACACACACACATGCTCGTACGCACGTACACACACAAACACGCACATACACAATACAGACAGACACACAATACAGACAGACACACACATGCTCGTACGCACATACACACACTCACATGCACATACACGATACAGACAGACACACACACATGCGTGTACGCACATACACACACTCACATGCACATACACGATACAGACAGACACACACACATGCGTGTACGCACATACACACACTCACATGCACATACACGATACAGACAGACACACACACATGCTCGTACGCACGTACACACACAAACACGCACATACACAATACAGACAGACACACACACACACACATACATGATACAGACAGACACACACATGCTCGTACACACATACACGCACAAACACGCACATACACAATACATACATACATAAACATACGCACATACACACACACAGACATAAACACACTGTATCTGGTGAAAAATATGTCAGGTCTTTTATTTCCCTGCTTTTTAAAGAGGTGGCGCTCGTCCAAAGGGAGCTCATAACCTCAAAAGTGACTCTCTCTCTCTCTCTCTCTCTCTCTCTGTCTCTCTCCTTTTCTCCAAAGAATTCTAAGTGCAGCATCTTGTTTCAGAAATGTAGCCAGAGAAAGAGAGAGAGAGGGAAAAAAATCAATGTTCCTTTCACTCCTGCTGTATGGATTGAAGGGACATTACTGAGGGAATTAAGGGCTCTCTAAGAAATCTGCTGGTCAGGACAAAGTTAATGTGAAGATTGTCATTGTGTAAGGTCACAGGGAGGTGGGCTTCTCCACAAAAACAGCTTAAAATGTGGCTGTGGACCAGTCTGACAAAGGATGCACATGCATACATTAACTACATAAATAAGAATATTCTCAATATGACACTATGTGTGCTAAACATACTGCAGCCTACCAGTTCATATGCTCCCAATACAGTAGCTTCACCTTGTCTATAAAGAGTGCCACAAGATGCTAAAATTCTGCACAAAATTTTTAAATGCCATATAAAGTCTTGATAGTATATCATTAAATTAGACTATTAGTCCCACAGTCCACGTTATGGTTTTTAAAATGCCACATAATTGTTGGACTTTATATATTTGATTGGCTATAAAAAAGCAAATGTTTGTGAACCTTAAAATGTGAAAATCAAGATGGTTATATTTGTTCTGTCATAAAAGGGCCCATCTTTAAGTGGAATCAGCTGAATACAGTGCCAAGCTATAAAAAGCCATTTCACTAAATAATAAATAATAAAATGCATTTATCATTTTACTGGGCGAGCTTCAAATGCAGAGAAAAGTAACTGACTGATTACTGATTAAGCTAAACAACAGTGCACACACACACACACACACACATACATACATGCATAAACACACTAACACACACACACGTGCATCCTCACACACACATGCTCTCTCTCTCACACACACACACACCCACACATGTGCATCCTCACACACACGTGCATCCTCACACACACACACACACACACACACACATGTGCATCCTCACACACACGTGCATCCTCACACACACACACACACACCCACAATGTGCATCCTCACACACGCATGCTTACACACGCACAGACTTCTGCTTGCATACGCATGTACAAACACACATCCCATACTGTATGAGCACACAGACTCACAGGCCTGTCCTGTGGACTGTGCTATAATGGCAGATCAGAGGGATGGAAGACTACAGCAGGACTGTGATGGTGTTCACACACAGGCCTGCCTTTTAAGCATAAACCAACGAGCTGTAATGCTTATGCCAGGGACAGCGTGTACCACTGCAAGTATCACAGAGTATACTACAGCACGTACCAGAGCATGTACCACAGCAGATACCACTGTGAGTACCACAGCACATACCACTGTGAGTACCACAGCATGTACCGCAGTGTTTATCACAGTGCAGACCAATGAAGTACCACAGCACATACCTCAGCGTGTACCACTGTACCACAGTGTGTACTACAGCCCATACCACCATGAGTACCATAATGTGTACCACTGTGAGTACCACAGCACATACCTAAGTGTGCACCACTGTGAGTACCACAGCACATACCTCAGTGTGCACCACTGTGAGTACCACAGCACATACCTCAGTGTCACCACTGTGTGTACCACAGCACATACCTCATGTGCACCACTGTGAGTACCACAGCACATACCTCATGGCAGAACACTGCGAGTACACAGCAATACCTCAGTGTGACCACTCGTAGTACCACAGCACATACTCTTCAGTTTGCACCCCCAGACCACACACAACCTCAGTGTGCACCACTCGGAGTACCACAGCACTACCTCAGCTGTGCACCATGGAGACCAAGCACATACCTAAGTTGCCCAGTGAGTACCACAGCACATACCTCAGGTGCACCACTGTGAGTACCACAGCACATACCTCAGTGTGCACCACTGTGAGTACCACAGCACATACCTCAGTGTGCACCACTGCGAGTACCACAGCACATACCTCAGTGTGCACCACTGTGAGTACCACAGCACATACCTCAGTGTGCACCACTGCGAGTACCACAGCACATACCTCAGTGTGCACCACTGCGAGTACCACAGCACATACCTCAGTGTGTACCACTGTGAGTACCACAGCGCATACCTCAGTGTGTACCACTGTGAGTACCACAGCGCACGCCACAATGGGACAGAGAACAGAACCGCGCGGCAAACACACGGCGAGGCCGCTGCCACTTTAAGACCACTCCGGTTCAGTCTCTCCCTGGCGACCACTCTATTCTAATTTTTTACCCCCCGCCACCCCACCCCCCCCCACCCCGTGAACTCAGCTCAACTCCCCGGGGAGTCCTGCTCTACCTCCTCTGCCACGGCCCCCATTTGGGACCTAACCTTCCCCCCACACGGTTTCCAGTGAGTGCCGAGGAGAAGAAAAACCATTAATTCTTAATGACCGTTGGCTATTTCACGAATGCAGCTAATTTAGAATTTCTAATGATCTTTTAAATACCCGATTAAAAACCTGTCAAAAAGGGAAATGAGAAAAATACAAACAAAAAAAATAATACTAATAATGTTGAGAAACAGACAGGCACATCCCGGAGCTCCCTACACATAAAGACCCTTCGCGTAGGGAGTGCTGATCTAGGATCAGTTTCGCCATTTAGGTCATACTGGATGAGCTCAAGATATGGACGGGGAAAATCAGATCCTAGGATCAGCTGAGGGGAGGAAAAGATAAATAAATAAAAAACATGGTTGACCTGGTACAGTCCCAGGCACGAAACCATGGACATAGTGATACGATCAGCAGCATGTGGCAACCTTTGTGGCACATCCATTTGTTTTTGCAACAACAAGCACAATTTCCTTTAGCCTCCTGCAGCAGTAGGGCATTCTGGGACATCTGCAGCCTGTCCTTAAAGGACTGACAGCTGGACAGACATCACCTTCCCTGCTCTCCCAATCATCTGAACCGAAGGAAGGTAGCGGGATGTCCCGGGGATGTTAGACTATTTAAAACACGCAAAGCAAGGATTCTTCTGGAAATGCTTTACTTTCATTCTCTTAGAAAACGTCCACGAAGGAAACATAAAACACAAAACCAAAACACATATGAGGCACAGCTGAGGCTGCAGACAACGGAAATGAAACTTCTGCTAAGGCCCCATTCCTTCAGGAAATGCAACGTACAGCAATATATCGAAATAAAATCGATCCTCAAGATCATATTATCAATATATTAGCAACACTTCACAATATAGGGGCTAAATACGCAAATTATTGCTGCTTTCTAATAGTGAAAATAAAAAAAAATAAAAAAATACATTACTGTGAAATCTGCAAAAAATCTTTTCAGATATTGCAATACATAACGCTGCTGTGCAGTGTATAAATAGCGTTCTGCTCCCTCTCCGTTAGGGAAGGAGACTGACAGCCCACCAGAGTGCTGATGCGTACAAACTGAAGCCCACCCTCTGAACGCAGCCCGAAGGCTGTGCCACGCAGAGGACTGGCATCTGCGAAAGAAGCGGGCAGCGTTTCGGTCACCAGCTCCGCCCGCCACCGCCCGCCGGGCACGCCAACCATCTCCGGCGGAGCTCGGGAGCCAGGCAGCCGAAAAAGAGCAGGCCTAAAACCCACAAAATGTATTTTCTCTCTTTCCCTCTCTTTCCCTCTCTCTCTCTCTCTCTCTCTTTCCCCCCTCTCTCCCTCCCTCCCCCTCTCTCTCTCTCTCTCCCCCCTCCCCTCTCTCCCTTTCCTCTCCTCTCCCTCCCTCTCCCTCTCTCTTTCCCCGTCCTCCCCCGAGATGCCTCTTCTTGATTCCAGGCCCTCGTCGTCTGGCCTGTAATATCGGTGACTGGGCGCCTCCTCTGCTTGCAGCGTGGTTAATTTCTGCTTTAATTACCTCTCGTCTGCGGAATGCAGATGAGGGGGGGAGGGGGGGGGGCGCTGGTATTGGGGGACCCGGGCTGCGCTCCGCTACTTTAATTTGAATGAATCCCGTCGGGAGCGGCGGGCAAACAACTGGCAGCCAGAGCCCTGCAGAGGCATTCTGGGACAGCCGGCGAGAGACGGGAGGGGCCCCCGCCCGCCCGCGTCTTTCTGCTAGGGGCAGAGGGGAGGGGGGCAGGATGGGGGGGGTGGTGGTTAGAGCCGGGTGTGCACGCGTATGCCAGCGTGTGTGTGTGTGTGTGCATGCGAGTGAGAGTGTGTGTGACTGTGTGCGTTAGAGAGAGAAAAGCAGAGGAAGGGATGTTTTCTCAAAGGCTGGCCTTTTTAGAACAGCGTTTCACCACCACCATTCCTCTGTTCACATTTAACATGCGATTCCACTGAACTAGAGTTTCGCGAGTGCACGTGTGAGCACCCCTTCCCCCGTCTGTGTATTAAAATGTATGTGCTTTCACATCCCTGCCACACTCGCATTTTTAATAGCGGTGCTCAGACGTGAGCTGTTCACTGTGCTCTGCGCCTCCCATCGAGACAGAGACGGGAGAAATAAAGAAAGCGAACCTTTCCCAGAATGCACCGTGACCCCAGGGCGGTCTTCTCTCCTCCTTCTCCTTCTCCTTCTGCCCACATCTGGTCCACATCTGAGGGTTCTCTCACCCCCCTGCCCCCCCCCCGGGCCCCCCCCGTTTGGCGGACTCCTGGCAGCGGGACCCTCGCTGAACCACTGAGGCCCATTAAACCCACGGCGCTTCCTCTCCAGCGCGGTGCGGCCGCCAGCGCGGCCACAGCGCCAATCAAAGGAGGCGCGGGAGCAGCTGAAGGAGAGCGAACGAGACAGGGAGGAATGCGGAGGAGTAACGGAGAGAGAGAGAGAGAGAGAGAGAAAGCAGCGCAGTCACCTCAGAGATGGCGCGAGTCGATGAGTGTTGAGGAAACGATGAAACAGAAGCGCGGAAAAACGTTCAGCAACTTCGGGAGGAAGCAGAGACGGAAGCAGAGACGGGGCTGTTAATCGTAACCGCGATGACGCGATCGTCTTCCACCTCGGGGCGAAAAAGGTGTCGCTTTTTTTTATTCGCGAACAATGCCGCTTCCGTTCCGTTCGTTAGGGACAACGCGAAGTCAAGGGGAGAAGGCACCATTGAGGTTCGACAAATTGAGAGGTGAATGAGCGACCGCGGCCCGACGCACAATTACGCGCATTAACACATGAATGGCGTTGAGGCGGGACGCCCCGGGCGCTGAACAATAACCTCACAACGCAGCAGAGCCGATTATCCTCAGAGGGAGCGCTGCCGTTGTGGAGCGCCCGCGTTCGGCCTGCGAGAACCCGCCGCGTCGAGCGCCGCGGCTTCATTTAGCCGCGGGAGCCCCTTCCCCCGACTCCCGGAGAAACGGCGGCGGGACGGGGCCCGGGCAGCTACCCCGTGCGCGCACGGCCGCGCGGGGCGGCGGCCAGAGAAAACCACGCTTCTCCAAAAAACCCGCGAACCGCCGAAATCTCTCTCTCTCCGCTCAGGAAAGGGCCGAGCGGGTGCGGGAGCCCTGCGGAGGCTCCTCTGCGTCTCCACATCCTCCGAGCAGAACCGCAAAAACAGCAAAAACACGACGACGTCAAAATAAGACACGAGACGGAGTATGCAGAGTAAAAGTACACCGAGGTCATATTATTCCCTCTACAAAAACAGGTCTCTGACTGATTTTTCAGCCTATTTAACATTTATTTTTCATGGCGTATCGCTTCACAGTGAGCAGGGCTCACAGAGTTTTAAAGATTTTAAATATTAACCGTACGCACAGGCTGGACGTGCTGAGCGACTCCTCCTCACTGGGGGGGATGGAGCACATTCAAACCCTCTGCAGACCAGCTGAGACGGCCAGCCACCACGCCACCTCACCGTCAACCGACTGCTCGGCGAAGTCCTACATTTCAGAAACGGTTAAACGTGTCCAACGGTCTCCATTATCATTACAAATTAGCCCCCACGGCTAGCTGTAATTACCAGCACTGAAAATCAGCGAAACCAATGACTCATACCTTTAAGTGCTCTTTAAAGAAGTATAAAATATTGCTTAGGGTTTATTTTAAATGAGAACACCTGGTATCAATAAATCTACAAATCTTGTGGTACAACATCCTATTTTTCCACACAGAAAGTTAATACACTGAAAACAATAGTGCTGCACAGAAACCATAAAAAAGCATTTAACTATTCTCTACCGACTGTATAAGCGGGCTTGAGAGAGAGGAACACATGTCCAACCCCCCCGCCCCCCATGTCTCACCTGTAACATCACCTGTATGGGTTACAAACTGACAACAGACAGGTGAATTCCCTAGTGTGGCATCTTATCCTCACCTGTAATATCACCTAGAGTGGTCAAAGAATGGTCATACTGCACTCATAGCACGGTCTTAGCATGATCATAGTGCAGCTATAGCGTGGCTATGGCGCAGTCATAGTGAGGTCTTCAGGTGGTTATAGCGCAGCCATAGTGAGGTCTTAGCGTAGCTATGGTGCAGTCATAGTGAGGTCTTTGTGTGGTTATGGTGCAGTCACAGTGAGGTCTTTGTGTGGCTATGGCGCAGTCATAGTGAGGTCTTAGTGTGGCTATGGCGCAGTCATAGTGAGGTCTTAGCGTGGCTATGGTGCAGTCATAGTGAGGTCTTAGCGTGGCTATGGTGCAGTCATAGTGAGGTCTTAGCGTGGCTATGGCGCAGTCATAGTGAGGTCTTTGTGTGGTTATGGCGCAGTCATAGTGAGGTCTTCAGGTGGTTATAGCACAGCCATAGTGAGGTCTTAGCGTGGCTATGGTGCAGTCATAGTGAGGTCTTAGCGTGGCTATGGTGCAGTCATAGTGAGGTCTTAGCGTGGCTATGGCGCAGTCATAGTGAGGTCTTTGTGTGGTTATGGCGCAGTCATAGTGAGGTCTTCAGGTGGTTATAGCACAGCCATAGTGAGGTCTTAGCGTGGCTATGGTGCAGTCATAGTGAGGTCTTTGTGTGGTTATGGTGCAGTCATAGTGAGGTCTTAAGGTGGTTATAGCACAGCCATAGTGAGGTCTTAGCGTGGCTATGGTGCAGTCATAGTGAGGTCTTTGTGTGGTTATGGTGCAGTCATAGTGAGGTCTTTGTGTGGTTATGGTGCAGTCACAGTGAGGTCTTTGTGTGGCTATGGCGCAGTCATAGTGAGGTCTTAGTGTGGCTATGGCGCAGTCATAGTGAGGTCTTAGCGTGGCTATGGTGCAGTCATAGTGAGGTCTTAGCGTGGCTATGGCGCAGTCATAGTGAGGTCTTTGTGTGGTTATGGCGCAGTCATAGTGAGGTCTTTGTGTGGTTATGGTGCAGTCATAGTGAGGTCTTAAGGTGGTTATAGCACAGCCATAGTGAGGTCTTAGCGTGGCTATGGTGCAGTCATAGTGAGGTCTTTGTGTGGTTATGGTGCAGTCATAGTGAGGTCTTAAGGTGGTTATAGCACAGCCATAGTGAGGTCTTAGCGTGGCTATGGTGCAGTCATAGTGAGGTCTTAGCGTGGCTATGGTGCAGTCATAGTGAGGTCTTTGTGTGGTTATGGTGCAGTCATAGTGAGGTCTTAAGGTGGTTATAGCACAGTCATAGTGAGGTCTTAAGGTGGTTATAGTGCAGTCATAGTGAGGTATTTGTGTGGTTATGGCGCAGTCATAGTGAGGTCTTTGTGTGGTTATGGTGCAGTCATAGTGAGGTCTTAAGGTGGTTATAGCGCGGTTTTAGCATGGTCGTAGCGCGGCGGGCCACCTGGCAGCCTGCTCTGTGACTGGTGGACGGCAGCGGGCACAGGTGCTGCAGCCCGAGTCCGGTGCCAGGCTCGGACAGAAGGAGCCGATTTAGAGAGCGTGCCACGCAGGGGCTGGGGAGGGGGTTAGGACGAGGGGGGGGCAGGGCGACTCTGACCTCCCTCCTCCCTGATGGGCAGGGAGCCACCCCTGCAAACAGCAGCCCCCCCCCAGCACATGACGCACGAACCATACCCTTAATGAGCCGGTGGCCCACGAGCGGCCAAGCACATTAATATTTCCTGATGATTATCATTAAGGTGTAAGCACCTTTCCCGAAGTGGGCCGCCACAGAGGGGCTGGGGGGGGCGGGGGGGGCGAGGGGGCCGGACGGCCGGGGCACCTCCGTCGTTAATGCCGAGCGAAAGCCCAAAATTACACTCGGCCCTAATGATGGCAGCAGCCGCGATGATGACAGATAAACGCGATTATAATAACGGCCATAAAGAATAAATACATTCACCAAAAAAACATTTCATAAATTAAAAAAACTCCCATCCGTTTAAGAATTGATGAAGAAAAAAGTTAAATGCGATGTTTAAATAAATAATGCTTTTTTTGTGGCCCTCCCCCTTTTTTCTCAAAATCAATATTTTAAATCGTTGTTCGACTCATTCGGCCCACTCTCCTTAGCCCGAACCCAAAGCTCCCGAACACTGCATTAGCCCAGACTGTCGCCTCATTTAATATAGCTGTCAGAGCAGAGACAGCAAGGCCCATTATCTTTAAGTTCTCTGTTCATTAATGAGGCTAATGAACAGTCGTCCCCTCTGTTCCCAGCTGAAAGGGCACTGCATTAAAAGTACTGTACCAAGTTGGAGTTATTTTAATAAGTAATTATGCACATTAAAGATTAATCATTAAGCGGGCGCCTCTGCATTTAAATATCAGAGTGCGTCACCCGGGAGGAGGGGAAGCGCCCGTACGCGCGCGGCTATGTGAGAAACCGAAGGGATTTTTTCACTTTGTGCGTTTGTGTGATTGTGTGTGTGTGTGTGCGTGTGTGTCTGTGTGTCTGTGCGTGTGTGTGCGTGTGTGTGTGTGTTTGTGTGTCTGTGCTTGTGTGTGTGTGTGTGTCTGTGTGCCGGTGCGTGTGTGTGTGTGCACGTTTGCGTTTATGTATGTGTGTGTGTGTGCTTGTGTGTGTGCGCGTGCACACGTGAGTGTTTGTGAGTGTATTAAACCAGTTGTCTGAGGACAAATGGAGCGTGGAAGCAGACATATTTTTGTAGCTAATTCTATTCACAAGAGTATTTTTTTTTGAATGTATGTAAGCACATTCATCTGGAAAAGCGGGGGAGGAATGTGGTTTATACCACAATAGACACAGTCACACCACAATTATATTAAAAAGGCATCTGTATGGCATTCAGAAAATAATGAACACTGGACAGAGGTACGTTACTGTGATTAACAGGCACTGCCACCTGAACGAAGAGGGCTGCAGGTTTGATTCGGCTGAGTAGTTTCACAAGCAGCAGCATATTGCACAACTGCTTCATATTGAGCGAATGTTCAGCTTTCTAAACCAGCCCCGTATAAAAATGTCAGCTACAGTATGTACATCGATTCCAATTATAATTTTGCTTCTCAACATTTCAATTTCATTCATAGCCAATCCTCCCCCCTTCCCCCCACACGCACACACAAAAGCAACAATAAAATCGACTACAACAACCTACGAGATTACACGTTCTCTCAGTGAATGCGGCAAATAAGATCTTAAAAAAATAATAGCAACAGACCTGTACTCCTAGCTGCCCCCCCCCCCCCTTAGCCTTCCCCTGTTTTAATGGGGAATGTGTGCACTTGACCTAGAAGAATGGGCTTAGGATCACGCTGGAAAGGGGAGTGTGGATGCGGGGGAGGGGTTGGGGGTTTGGTGTTGGGGGGGTGGTGGGGGGGTTGGTGGACAGCCGCCCGCGGCACCTGTAACCTATTAGAGCTTCAGAGCATTCCAGAACGTTCCGACACGCAGGACAGAAGGGCATCATAAAAGGCCTAACAGGCAGGCCTGCGTACCATTCACAGACGGCGAGGGGGGGGGGGAGGAAACATTAAATAAGGCAGGAAGACAAAAAAAAGAAAGAAAGAGAGAAAAAAAGAAAATCCAGAACGGGAGGATGTGAAAGGAGGGAGTGCGAGCGTGGTTCAGAGTGTGGTCCGTACAGCGGTTTCTAAAAAGCAACGACACGTCCCGCCGAGAACATCAAGGGAAGGCGGCAGCGTAAAATAATGGGTACGGAGCTGGTCTTGTAACCTAAAGGTCACAGGTTCGATTCCCGAGTTGGACAATCGCGGTGTACCCTTGAGCAAGGTGCATTAACCTGCATTGCTTCAGTAAATATCCAGCTGTATAAATGGATGCACTGCAAATGCTATGGTAAAATCTGTGTAAGTCGCTCTGGATAAAAGCGTCCGCTACACGCCTGTAATGAAATACAGGCATGTATCCTACGTTGAAAAGGAGGCTGCAAAATCCAACACACACAGCTCACAGCTCACACGCTCACAAGGTCATCTCAAACACAGGACCGCAACAGCCTTCTGCCAGCCAGAGAATGCCTTTGCCAAAGTTTCATTACCCTAAATACCCCAGAACGCCTGATTAGCCCACATGCTACGCAGCTATGCTAACAGTCTGTTCAATGAGACCACATTAAAACCAAATGCTCTGGAAATGTGTTGCTATTTTATTTTTTGTTGTTTGCTTGTTTTTTTTTGTTTTTTTGAAACTGAAAAAGTCAATTTTACGTTCCAAAAACCTTGGTTGTGTTCTGAAGGAGAAAGAGGCAAAGGAAAAGTGAAAGAGGACGAAAAACGGGCAAAAAACCAGAGATGGAGCACGATGACACATCAGTCATGGGCTTGGCAGGCTGCGCTGCCCTCGGGTGATGTAAAGGGCTTTTACTCCGACACATTACCCGTTCGCAGGGCCGGCTGCTCGCTGACGCAGCGCGATGAGATCACAGCCAAATTAGCACAATCGAGGAGAACAGGAGACGCGATTATGAAACATCTCACCTCCTCGAGGCCGTGCGCGTGAGGGGAAACCGCTATTTTACGGAACGCGAAAGGCGCGGTCTTCAACGCGGTGCGGAGCGCGGAAAGTTCTCCGCCCGCGGCGAAGGGGATGCGGGGACGCGGGACGCCATTAAATATCCCGCGTCCCCCCCCGAGGGCTTCCGCTCAAAGCCACGAATCACTAAAAACAAAGCCAAGAATCAATTTAATTAAAACTGAAATCCCCCTGATCCAGGGCAGGCTGGACTACACGCGCAGAGAGGCGCGGGGGCGGGGGCGGGGGCGATGGTAGCACCCAACGCGTCCTCCGTCGTCAGCCGCAAACAGGGAGCGGCTGGACGGGGGGTTTGGTCAGTGGGTGGGGGGGGGGTTCATGTGCCCTTGCTCCCTCCGCCATGGCGGTGGCTCAAACCCCGCTCCGTTCTTCACGGATCCGGACACCGCACCGCCCCCCTGATCCCCGGACCCCCCAGACGTCCATGGCAGCAGCAGCACTGACAGATGGCCTCGCCCCCCCCCAGCACTCTCTCTACCTAGCTTTCTCCATCCCTCTCTCTCTCTCTACTAAGCTCTCTAGCTCTACCTCTCTCTACCTAGCTCTCTAAATCCACTTCTTTCTACCTAACACAATCGATCTAGCTCTCTCTCTACCTAACTCTATCTCCATCTCTCTCTCTACCATCTATCTAGCTCTATCCCCCTCTCTACCTAGCTCTCTAAATCCACTTCTTTCTACCTAACACAATCGATCTAGCTCTCTCTCTACCTAACTCTATCTCCATCTCTCTCTCTACCCATCTATCTAGCTCTATCCCCC
Source organism: Anguilla rostrata (assembly GCF_018555375.3). Classification (NCBI taxonomy): domain Eukaryota; kingdom Metazoa; phylum Chordata; class Actinopteri; order Anguilliformes; family Anguillidae; genus Anguilla; species Anguilla rostrata. The sequence continues at coordinate 11,167,704 of NC_057940.1, read as the reverse complement.
TCTCTCTACCTAGCTCTCTCAATCCACTTCTCTCTACCTAACACAATCTATCTTGCTCTATCTCTGTATCTACCCCTTTCTCTACCAAGCTCTTTCTATCCCCTCTACCAAGCTCCCTCTATCCACTTCTCAATACTCTCTCTACCCAAGTCTCCCTCTCCTTCTCCTCCTCTTTCTCTCTCTGTCACCCTGCTCTCTCTACCCAACTCTCTCTCTCTCTCCCTCTCCCTCTCCTTCTCCTTCTCCTTCTCTCCTTCTCTCTCTCTCTCTCCTGAAACTCGTTTTGCCGGGCGGCGCTGACCTTGCCGCAGCCAGCGAGCTCCGGCCCGGGCTGGCCCGCTGCCGGCCACATGGGGGATAATGAAGTCCGGCGCGGCTCAAACGATCGTTAGCTCTTTGATGTTCTTCAGGGAGGGGGGCGGGGGGGAGAGGGATTGAAGACACCCCCCCCCCATCGCCCCACGTCCATCATACCGGCGCTGGGGGCGTGATGGATGCGTCGGCACCGCCGCGCGGCGGGGCAGGCGCAGTACGGGACGCAGCGCCGCTAACGCCGAGCGGTACACCGCGAAAGCGCTAACGGGCTGTCGGTGACTCACCCGCGGCCTCCCTGGATTCCAGACTGCCCCGCGCCCCTGCTTTGCCCTTCAGAAGCAGGCGCGGGGAGGACACACAGGCCGCCTCATGGACCAGGACGCGCCGAAGTTAAGGCTCGGGTGGCGGAACCTCAACGTTCGGATGCATGGCTCCAGGAATAAGGCGCAGCACTGAGCACGGGTGCATTCCTTTTTGGCACGCAAAGGGGCATTCATTCATTACATTACATTACATTACATTATAGGCATTTAGCAGATGCTCTTATCCAGAGCGACGTACAACAAGTGCATAGGTTTCATGATGTAGAGGCGCAAAAGAAACACTAGAGTAAAGTAAGGATCGTAGTGCCAGAAGTGACCACATCGATCAGGACTCAGGACATTCAGTTTTTAAGCAATTAGAAGTTGTGTATTTAGTTGACATAATGCATTTTACATTTTTAAAAAACCAAAACATATAGCCCATGTCAAAAAAAAATTCAGATAAACAAGTTACCGAATCACGTAATATGCATCTTTTTCCTAGAACAACGATCAACAGCTCGCTCTAGTGCACCTTCATGCTCTATGGTACCGCAGCGCTGCACCTGACCCATCCACACGGGCGTCTGGGTCGCGCAGAGGTCGGGGCTCCGCACAGGGCGTGCCATTTGTCGCCCTGACCTTTATTAAAGCCGAGCGGATTGTTTGCACTGCCTCCCCTGCGCTTCACTGCTTAGCAACGTGGAGACTGGCGGGGAGCACTGAGCATGCTCAGTTAGCCCCTGGATAACAGCCTCCATGGCCTGCATAACATGGGGGTTTATTCAGACCAGCTGGTGTTATAAGCCCATCACCCTAATACAGTACATATAACTACCATAGAGTATATATTCTACTCTAACAGAGTATATTTGGCTCCAAAGGAGCACTCGGATACACACTAGAGTATTTTTTAAATGAACATATTTTAAATCAATGATTTTTTGCAATTAAATGGTGTGCAACCACATGAAGGAACCTTGAGGTATCACCTCGACCGGCGCTTTGTTCTTTCTTACATTCCCAGCATGCATCAGTCTCCCTCCTTGACCCGCTTCACAGCCCCGCTCGCCGCGCGAGCTAATTCAGCGCCAACACTTCCTCCAAGAAGTCTTCTCACAGCTAATTGCCGAGGAAAGGCTTGGGAATTGCAGTCAAAATAATAATAAGGAAGGGCCGCACAAGCAGAACGCGAGGGGTTCTGAATTTAGGCACGCTCAGTCTTGTGTTCGGGGGGAGGTGTTAAACTGGAAGACCCGTTACGTTTCTCAGTCTTCATGGACACCGTATTAGAGAAATGAAGACATTATGCGTGCGAAGGGGAACATGGACACAGCGGAACACACAGCTAGATGGGAATTACCAGCCATTCATTTACAAGTCATTGAGTATGAGCATAAATGCACAATTATGAAAATTAAAATTAAAAAATCTACTCTGTTCCATGAAGTTTCTCTCTACAATGCTGAATGTTGTTTTGCACTTTACGGTGGCTCCAGAGAAGGTCAAAAGCATCCAGGACTACAGCCTTTCCTATTTCAGAGAAGCCCATTTAGGACAATTAATGCAGCTCGGGCATGGAACTTGTGTACTATTAGCCTGGCACCAGAGCGGCTGAAAGACAGTAGCGTTTCGCCCCATAGCGGCTGTTGCCAGCGCTTGGCTTTCCTTTCCCTTGGCCCCTTAATGGAGGAGGATGCCTTCCCAGGTCGCACTGCTCCGTGTACAGCGCAGACCCATCAGCTCTGTGACGTCGTACCACAGAGGGCACCTGCTTCGGTCAGGGCTTGGGAACCAGAGCACGCAACTGACCCACAGCCAGGACCTCGGGAGCTTCTAGAAACTTCCAGGTAGAAACTTCCAGAACAACGGCAGCCAGAAGAAACCGTGTCATCCACAGGACCCAGCTGACCTTTAGACATACCCCTGAAAGCCAGGGTATGCCTGGAGGGGTGACTTTAGAATGTTAAATAAATCTGTTTTTTTTTGTTCTTCCTGTGTACTTGAAGCTGTTTGAGTCCCCCTCCTCTTTTCACGCTTCTGGTAATGACCAGCGGATTAAGAGCTTTCCTGACTGGGCGTCGTTGCTCTTATTGTTGTTTTCATGTCGTTGATAAAACGAGTCAAAGCCAGCGCTCAGCGGACAATAAAGGGAACAGGGAAGGAGGGAGGGAGGGAAGAAGAGAAAAAAGAGAGAGAGAGAGAGAGAGCGAGTTTGGAGGAGGGTAAGAGGCTTGGCGCGGGTCTCCTTCCCAGCTCGGTGACGCCCCACACAGAGATGCCAGCTGTATGGCAAATGTGCCCTCCCCCCCCCCCCCCCCCCCCCCCCCACCCCACCCCCCCCCCCCCCCCCCCCCACCGACTGAGGCGTGGCGAGCCGCGGGATCCACGAGATGGAAGGCACATCGCCGCCTTGGCAGGCAGCGCCCGCTGTCACCCGCCCAACTTGTAGAGGTGACTCCACACCCCTCCGACGCGACGGCTGATGTCAAAGAGGGGGAGCACATCAAGGAAAGCACTTGGCAAAATAAATAAATAAATAAATAAATAAATAAGCCGTACGAGTGTTACGTTTTAGGTGAGGAGCTTCTCTCCCGATTGTTAAAATTCAAATCCCATTCAAAGTCGGCTGATCGGAGGTTTTGGGCATCGCATCTCAAACCAATGGCGGAAAGCGGCTACCGTAGCCAAAAGAGCCTCCATGGAGTTCTGGGGGTCGGAGTTTTACTGAAGAAGTCCTGCTGGCAAAAACCCCTTCTTTCAATGAAAGACCTTCAAACTTGGCAGCATTATATACTATCCTCTGCTACGAGCATGCGAGTGCCAAAAACATAGGCTGCGTAAATATTTTAAAAGGAAAAATGCTGTTTTTATTCTCTCTCTCAACCGCTCCATCTAATTAGCTATATGTGTGCTCTACACTTATTTTTTTAAAGAATATTTTACGTGATTTATTTACCCGTGCATTTATTTTTACAAGAATAAGGAATGGACAAATGTAAATAACGAAAATGAATTGATTTAATTGAAAAGCTTTTCAGCCTTATAAAATAAATAAATAAATAAATAAATATTTCTATTCAAAGAATTCTATTGCTGCTTCCAGTATAATTTCCTTGGAAATTAGGGAAGTGACTATTTCCTGATTTTGCATAATGGTGATGAAAGGGTATTAGAAGTCCCATTTAGCAACCGTACAATTACACTTGTTCCAACAACATTGTAACATAAGATTGTTTCCTTAATAGTCAAGATAAAAAAGGGTTAGGAAACGTGGTACCCAGCAAGACAATGAAAGCTGCAGAGACTTCTGACGTCCCACAGCGATATATCAATCTCAAAAACTAATTTAACAGCCCAAGAAAAGGGAAAAAACATCTAAATCAGTTAAATGACAAAAATTGACAGCAACGCACTTGCATCATGAACTGAGGAATAAATGATGGGCTTGGCAACAACATAGTTACCAAAGCTAGCTGGTGGGCCATTGTTTTATAAACGCAAATCTTTTACCCACCAATGAACTGTAATAAATTCTCCACTCGAGAAAAACTCCACATGAAGCGAGAACAGTTGTCCTTTAGCCGACTATTAAATTGCTTCTTGGTTAGTGCCTGAGCCTCTTACTTCTACATAAGAGCCAGGATAGAAAGTCTCACCACAGCACAGCCAGCCGCAGTGCCCAGGCCTGTTTTTTGTGCAGTCTTTGGGGTCCACAGGATTATGTTTCTGTCCTGGGACACGTGTGGGCCCAGAGCAGGACCCGGCAGGAGTGAAACTCACAGCCCCCTGAGTATGCCATTCTCCCAAAACACACAAATTCTACCCCCCCTCGCCCCCTTTAAAAGAAAAGCTTCTGTTACAGTGTCCGACATTTGTCGAACCATGCCGGCCTGGGTTTTTTTTTTTTTTTTTTGGTTTGAAATCCAGGCCGGTATCACCCAAAGACCACGGTGCTGCATCTGAAAGGGGTTGGCAGACACACAGAGAGCATCGCAGAGCGGTGGCGGGTGGGGTGGGGGTCGGGGGTCGGGGGGGGTTGGGGGCAGGGGGTAAAAGGGGTGGAGACGGGAGGGCCAGGCATTGTCACGGGCCATGCCAGCGATATCATATTACAAAGAGTGGAGATCGGACCGATATCAAACGGCCCGGCGTTTGTCCTTCTGCGCGCTCTCTTACATCACGGTATCGAGTTATAGCCCCATAAATAGAATTATCAGAGCGAATCGATACCCGGGGGGGGGGCAAACGGGTGCCCGTAACAGGGGAAGGCTTGGTCCATTACCTATGCTGCCATGGCGACAGCTGAGGACAGCCGACCCGGGCCCCAATCCCGTCTATCTCGCGCAGAGCGCCATTAAAGCAGAAGCTGCCACTTTCTAGGTAGGATGGGGGGGAGGGGGGAAATTTAAATAAAAAATGTATTTAAAGCTTTTCCAAATGAAGGCCAGTTTTGTCCATATTAATTCTGCAGTAATTAATTTAAGCTGTTTGTGTTTACATAGAGGTGCGGTACCATATTCCCAGGACCGTAATACTTACGATGCTCTGCTATTCTCATTATTACGGACTTTATTTTGACTTATGTTCATGGAAACTGTATTAATAATTTATTGGTTTACATTCATAATTGTTTACCATAAACATTTCATTTACTCTCAGTACAAACAACCTTTATTAGCCTTTTACCGCTGGTTTCAACTGGGAGCTACAACAAAAGAAAAATTCCAAAAACATAAAATCACAACACAAAAACTAGCCCCTTGTTTTTAAAAGAAGCCTTTTAAAAAATGTGCGTGAATGTTCCGGTTCTCTGCCGATTTGGCACGGCTGACTGTGCCCCCCTGCTTCCTCGCTACACCGCTAACTCCTCACCCAGCACACTCTCACACACACGCGCGCCTGTGATATTTTACACTCCACAGGTCCCCGAGCAAGCAGCAATTTTGGGAGAGGCACATGTCCCACCCGAGAGAGGTTCCCAGTCCAATCGGGTTCAGATTTTCCTCTTGACATTTCATTGACATTTTAAGGTAAAATGCGTGACTTCTGAGCATTTTTTTGGACTACATGTTTGAGGTGGACATACATTTTGAGGTGCATACAAAGGCGCATGCTTCACTTTCTAGTGGCCAATGTTTTTCAGTAGAGGAATTAATGCACCATCCAGACAGCTGCACAATTCATTTCAGAATTATCGACACGGTGAAACTCAAAGACCTGAAAGTAAGTGATATGAAGCTTGCAGGCAGCCAGGAAGATGCAGGCATTCTGCTCGCTGTAAAGGTTTCATTTACCATTTAGATGATTTTACGTTACTGTGACTTTTTCACGACACTCCAATAAATTCAAGGATATTTCAAGGACAGTGGGGCCCCGCACCGCTGACAGCTGGTGGTCTATGGACACCTGGCACATGTAGGAGAGGACCTATTGTTAATGAAGCACCAACTGGGGGAGCCCTGTTGATTTAACTCTTTATGGTGCGAGGTCACAAATATGTGATTAGAATGTTCTTAGCTGAACATTCCATTGCTGATGTAACAGTTACTGCTGGTAATTGACAGTAATGGAGCTCTATAACACTGTGAGAAATCCACATAATAAGGAATAACCCCAAAAAACTAAATTGATAAAGCACTGTAACACCAATAATCATATTCTAGGGACTGCAGTTTAAAAAAAATATATTACACAGAAACTAAAACAAAAAGAAATTCCACTATTCCAATTTTCTAAGAATATTTTTGAATTAAATAAATTTGAAATTTGGTGGTGAAACGGACAACAACTGATAATAGCCCTCAAGTTCCAACACTGAATGTAAACATACTGTGTTTGTACATCGCACCTGCAAACAACACACTAGAGATTACTAACACTATTTACGCTATTTACCATTTATTTTTAAAATAACATAATTATTTTTCATTTTGTTGCATATCTCTCCCATCAACTTTTTGAACTGTCGTTTCATATGTAGAAGTAATATTTGAGAATAAACAAAAGCCAGTAGAAAACGCTGCAGTCTTAAATAGATGACAGTGACCTTGGGGTCCCATCGCCCGGGGAATGGGTGCGATTCCAGGGGAACGTTATCTGAGCTGGGGCAGGACCGGGGCTGATTTCTCTTCCCCTGCGTCTGCCAATGCGGGGACTCAGCTTGTTTACTCATGCCCACGGGATGGCAGAGGGGCGGGCACTGGGGATGGCAGAGGGGCGGGTACTGGGGGATGGCACATTCCCAGGGAATCCCAGCACGGAAGCCAAGCAGCGGGGGAAATCACAAATCACAAGCACATGCACTCAGGAGTGAACACACACACAGGAACACACACACACACAAGGGCATACACACACACACACACACACATTCACTGACACCATTTAGAATTTGTCCTAATAATAAAGTTGTTTGGTTTCAGATCACTGAAAACCATATACCAATTAAAATACATGGGAAATCTACATAATAAGGAATAACCCCAAAAAACTACATTTAAAAAGCACTGTAACACCGATAATCATATTCTCAAGATTGTAGTATTTTTTTAAAATGATGACAAAAACTGAAAAAAGAGAAACTCCACTATTGAAATTTTCTAAGAATATTCTTGAATTGAATAATTAAAATTTGAAATCTGGTGGTGAAACGGACAACTGGTAATACCATCTCTCGAGTTCCAACACTGAATTTTCTAAACATACCGTGTTTGTACATCGCACCTGCAAACAATTACACACCAGAGATTGCCAACGCTATTGACTCCACTCCTGTTTGCAGCCAGTAGAAAAATAATTGCCATTTTATTGTCTAGAAAGCTGTAGCACTTAATGTACCCATTGCAAGACGAGAAAAAAAGTACTTGATTTCAAGTACCTGATTTCATAACACAGTAGAAATAAAAGAAAAATATACAAAAATTCTTGATAGGACACAATTACTGGATTAACGCCCCTCACTCTCGGATAAGGAATGTGTTCATTCGTCAGCCAACACACTGGTAGACATGCAATAGATTCTTACCCAGCATGTGATTGGCCACGTGCACTTGGATGTCCCATTCACTGTAGAAGACCATCTGACATTTTATGCACTGGTAGGTCTTCTTCTGGATAAAGGGGACAATGCAGACAATATCAGGGCATGTTGCCTCATACTTAAGGTCATTATTAGAAACTATTCAGAAGGCAACACATTGCAGGGAACATATGGAGAGGTTAATTACCACAGTTATGGTATCTAGCAGATACTTGCATTGTCTGAGTAAGCACGCAAACAACACAACCACAAACACAAATACATGCACACACACACACATACAGATACACAGATACATGCAGAAAGACACAAATATGCACACACACAGACACACACACACACACACAGATACACAAATGCATGCAGACACATGCAGACACACACAAGGACAAGCGGGACAGGCGGGACGATGTGATTACCTCATCAGGCTGGGAGGGGCTACCCCGGGCCATGGGGGACACCTGCGGGGTCTTGTGCTGGCCGCTGTTGCTCTCCCCGCCGGAGGCGTCCCCGTGCACGCTCAGCGTGTGCGCCTGCAGCTCCGCCTCCGACTCGAACTTCACGTTGCAGCTGGGGCAGCGCGTCTTGGAGGCGGGGCCGTGGGCGGACCTCCCCTTCCCGGAGGAGGCGGGGCTCAGCTTCCCGCCCTGCTGCTTGCCGCCGTTGACCGTGGGGCTGGAGCTCTTGCTGCCGGCGCCGGCGCAGGAGCCGCACAGCCCGTACGGCAGCCCGTTGATGTCCAGCTTCACCAGCTCCTGCTTGGAGCGGAACTCTTTCAGGCAGGAGGCGCACTTGTAGCCCTTCTGCGGGTGGTGGGCGCGGCCCACCGGGGGTCCGGCGGCGGCGGCGGTGTTGGCGGGGTACGCGGTGCCCGTCTTCTGCATGTGGAAGGTTCCGTGGATCTTCAGCTCCAGGGTGGACGTGACGGACTGCATGCAGACCACGCAGCGGAAGCCCGTCAGCGAGTTGCGCAGGTCCGGGTGCATCTGGCAGTGCTCCAGGAAGTCCTCCTCGCACCGGAGGGGCAGCTTGCAGATGCGGCAGCTGCCCGTATCCAGGCTCTTGCTGTGGGTGACCTTGTGCTCGGTGAGGGTGAGCAGGGAGGGGAAGCGCTCGCCGCAGATGGGGCACATGTAGTGCTTGACGGGGCCCAGGTGGGTCTGCATGTGCTCCCGCAGGCCCCCCTCGGAGAAGAAGGTCCGCGAGCAGACCGTGCACTTGTGGTTGCCCTTGATCAGGTCGGCCTTCTTCTTGACCATGGCGCTCTCCCCGGGCCTGATGTTGTGGTCGCGGAGCTGGTGGTTGGTCAGCAGGGACTCCATGGTGTAGGCCGCCCCGCAGATGTCGCACCCGTACATGGGCTCAGAGGCGTCGGGCTCCTCCTCCTCGCTGCCGTCCCGGCTGTTGTGCGACTCGCCGTGGCTGTTGCCGGTCATGAGGCCCTGGAGCTCGGCGTCCTCCTTGGAGGCCGGCCCCTCCGCGGCTCCAGAGCCGTTGGCCGAGGCGCAGTTGGGCTGAGGCTTGGCCTCGTAGATGCAGTGCTTCTCCCGCAGGTGCCTCTCCAGCAGGGCGATGGCGTGGAAGGCCTTGCTGCAGAAGCGGCAGTTGTACTTCTTGCTGTGGGTGGTGATGTGGCACTGCAGCTCCACCTCCGTGCCGAAGGACTCCCGGCAGAAGATGCAGCGGTGGGGCCGGCCCTGGCTCTCCAGGTGGTTGTGCTTGACGTGCAGCTGGAGGTCGGGCTCGTGCCGGAAGTCCCAGTTGCAGGAGGTGCAGCGGTAGACCTTCTTCTCGTTGCTGTGCTTGACGGCCAGGTGGAGCTGGACGGACACCTTGGAGTCGAAGACCTCCTGGCAGAGGGTACAGCGGAAGAACACAAAGGTGTGCATGTCCAGTAGGTGCTTCTGCAGGTCGTCCACTGAGGTGAACTGCTTGTCGCAGCTCTCGCAGATGTAGTAGGTGGAGGTGATGGTGTAGTGGAGGGTCACGTGTTTCAGCAGGGACTCCTGGTTGGGGAAGTCTTTGCCACACTGGGGGCAGGTGAGCAGCGGCAGGACACTGTCAAGGTGTGTCTTCAGGTGGGTCTGGAACAGGTCCAGACTGGAGTACTTCGCACCACACTGGTTGCAGATGAACTCCCCGGTGGAGCGAGAGGAGCCGGTATGCTTGAGGGAGGCCAGGTCCGCCGACATGGGCGAGGAGGGGCTGAGGGCTCGATGGGACTTCTTTCCATTGTTTATGTACTTGAGTGCCAGGGGGATGTTCTTGTGGTTCTCCTTGATGTGCTTGTTCAGCTTCAGGATACTGTTGAATATAGGCGAGTTGGTGCAGTAGGAGCAGGAGTACACCTCCACGATGGGATCCTTAGGAGTCCCCGCCAGGGGCGAGTCGAACCGCATGCTCCCCCCGTCGCAGTGGGTCTGCCGGACGTGCTCCTCCAACGTGGCCTCAGTGAGGAATCCCATGAAGCACTGGGGGCAAAAGAAGGCATTGCTCTCCTTGGCAACTGGGCTGGGGAACCCATGGGAACAGCGGATGTGCTCCTGGAGCGCGTTGAGGTCGCCCAGCACCTCGGGGCAAAAGTTGCACTGCAGGAGAGCTGCTGAGAGTCCGCCCCCAAGGTCCTGGGCATCGTGGACCTGCCTGAGGTGCTCGTTCAGGTTGCACAGGGAAGGAAGCACCTCCAGGCAATACTGGCAGGTGTGGGCCTGCTCCGGCTTGTCCAGGTGTATGGTCTTCAGGTGGATCTGCAGCACGGCCAGGCTAGAGAAGGCCTGCTTGTTGCAGTAGATGCAGCTGTAGGCCACCTTGGCTTGCTTGGCCGCGGCTGCGCCACCTGCCCGCTGGGCCGCCCTCTTCCTCCGGCGGGTCTTGGGCGGGGGCGGGGCCGCCTCCACCATGGTGGAGCTGTCGACGGAGAGGTTGGAGTCCGGGGTGGTGCTGGAGACGGAGGTGTAGCCCACCGTCAGCAGGGAGGGGCTGTTGCTGTGGTTGCTGGACTCGGGCTGCTGGTGGAGGTCCATGTGGGTGCAGAGGTCCTCGGGGGCGGGGAAGCGCTCCGAGCAGATGGCGCACAGGTGGCCCCTCTCGTCCCCGACGTGCTCGCGGTCCACGTGGTCCAGGAGCGCCCCCTCCTCGGAGAACGGCTCCTGGCAGTACACGCACCGCAGGGCCCCGCCCCCCGACTCGGACGCAGGGGCGGGAGGCGGCGGCGAGCACTCCGGGTGGCACTCCGCGATGTGCTTCTGCAGCTCCTCCGGGACGTCGAAGCCCTCCTCGCACCGCCCGCACTTCTGCGGCTCGGCCCGGTCGCCGTCCTTCCCTTCCTTCCCGCCGTCCTTGGCGCCGCGCTCGTGCACCTGCATGTGCCCGTGCAGGGAGCCGGGCGACAGGAAGCCGCGCCGGCAGACGGCGCACTTGTAGGGCTTGCCGGCGGCGTGCGTCTTCATGTGGATCTTGAGGTGGTCGCTGCGGGAGAAGGCCGCCTCGCACTGGGTGCAGCTGTACTTCTTGTCGCCGGTGTGCAGCTTGACGTGGCGGTCGCGGCTGCGCTTGTGCTTGAAGAGCCGGCTGCAGAAGGTGCAGCGGAAGGGCAGCCGGTCGCCGTGGCACTGCTCGTGGCGCTTCAGGAAGCCCAGCCGGCTGAAGGACTTGCCGCAGAACTGGCACGGGTAGGGCAGGCCGGGCCCGCCTCCTTCCTCCTCTCCGAAATCGCAGTCGTCTCCGGGGTGGTTGGGCGATGTCTGGTCTTTGCTGGAAGGTGAGGATGCAGGCCAGGAGCAGGAAGGGTCATCTTCAAAATCAACCCCGTCTGCAAGAGAAAAAGAAGGAGGCGTGTATCGTCAGAAAGAGGAAACAATACAGGCACACAAATATGGCAACTCCAATCTCACCGGAATTTGGAATGTCCATTTTGTAGACTATGAATAAGCACTCTCATATATACCCCCTGCAGCCAGCTCGGGACAGTGAAGACAAATCACAGTTCTACTTCTAAACATGCAGTGCCAGCCGCCTGCATTTTTTCACACTGCAGCCACAAGCTGTGCATGCGCAGAGTGGGGGTGGAGGAGGCCCAATCAAATGCATGCGCAAAGAGCAAGCCATAGACACCCAGATGGTCAAAAGGGGCTGTTCGACAAATAAACACAGCTATCCCCGGCGACAGAAACCCTCCCACATATCCCTATGGTGACACAAAGCCAATTGTGTGCTGCCCCTGCAAGCCGAATTCGATCGTTGACCACGGTGCTCACTCATGCACCGCAAGTGGTGCTTTTACAGAGTGAGCCACCCAGCAGCCCTCACAGAAAACTTTGTGAACTAACAGCGCCTAGTTCCTGTTCACTTCCTTTAGCCACGGTGGGGTGCGGAGAAAAAGATGATAAGAAAAAAAAAACCAACTGAAGTAATGTGTCAAAAACCCATAATTCCCCTTAATTTCAGTTCCCTTCATTGTTTCTGAAAGTCCTGAAATAAATGCAAACAATGACGCTCCACAGGAGCCTATTTTAAAACGTTATATTTGAATATCTTAATTTGCATCCTTTGAAGAGGGGAAAAAATGAAACGCTTTTTCCACAATTAGCCTTGTATGTGGCCACGTAATGCCTCAGCCCACTGAGATTCAAAATGCAATCTTTTTGACATTTCTACCTACATGCTATGGGGTGCTCTGTGATTGACGCGCGGCATGTGGTAAATGATTTCCAATTTACATTATAACAACTCCCCCCACCCCCACCCCCACCACCCCTAGACTCATTTATGGAAAAAAAGGACTCAGAACAGCCTATCTGAAGTCAAAAGATTCACAGGGACAATAACAGCTTACTGACAGTTCATCATCCGCATCAAATACATTAAAAAAAAACAACAGATACTTGTAAAAGACCTTTACATATGACTACTATTTATAGCATGTGATCTTGGCAACACACTGGAATCATCCATTCAACTTGTTATTGAAATAAGTACATGTGTAAACCTGAATATTCATCTGCCGACTGTTTAACGGTGTTATTTTGTGTTTAGAAAGGTTCACAAATAGGTTCAAGGCAACAGGTGGCACAGAGAGAAAAATCGCACACATTCAGCAACAGATATTGCTGTAGGACATCGATAGTAAGTGCAGGCAAACAGCCATGACTGCCACAGTACAGTAATATAAATACTATGCAAGCAGAATAAAATAATTTTGAATTAAAACACCTCAGGTGCATTATATCACCAGAGTGAGCAAACCTCTGCTTTTTAAAAATACTTTTTTTCTACAAAACCTCTGCTTTTTAAAAATAATAATATACATGAAATAAGGTGTGCTGTGACGTATTTTTAGTATTATGTCACTCAACCTGAGCTGGCCAGAGAAAGACGGGCACCCCCTACTGAGTTACCTATTTCTTCTTTAGTGTTAGGAATAACATTTATTGTGGAAAATTCTTCAACAAATGAGCTACAATAATAAAAATTTTACTGATTAACTGACAGAATGTCATCACAATGACTCAATGAAAGGACTGAATTCTTAGATAATGTTTCAGAGCAGGATAAACCTGTCTTTTGGCAAGGCTTCCTTTTCTATCATCTTCCACAAGGAGAAAGTTGACCAAGGGATGGTAATAAATTATTATTAATAGCAAATTATCACTATCATTATTATTATTACTACTACTACTATTCATGTAGCAACTTTAATTTACAAAAGTAAATTACAAAACACTTAAAATTAGAAAGTGAAAAACAATGGCTAAAAATATAAATAAACACATTAAATTAGAAGGAATAGTCTACATCTGATGTCATTCCTCCTTGTTCAAGAGCAAAGTGGAGAAAGGGTTTGGAATTCCTGCCTGACATATGTAATGTGGCGGGATGAGAGGAGAAAAAAAACAGCCCCATTCGCTTTGCATAATCTCTGTCCAGAGGTGTAATAAAATCTCTTCCCAAAGGAATTCCAACTCAAACATTCCGTCCAGGAAACAGGGTCCCAGGAGAAGGCCCGGGACAAGGGCGGGGGGGGGGGGGGGGGTGTGTTCGCCCCCCTATTTCTCCCCGACCCAAAAAGTGCTTTCAAATCCCAAGTGGGGGTGGGGTGTGGGGTGTGGGGGGGATTTACTCTGCAAACCACTCCACCTCATTGTTTTTTTTGTTGTCTTTGTGTCTGCTGATGACCATGTGCGCTTCCTCTGGAACTCCTCAGCATGTGCAGGGTCCTCCATGTGCGTTCCGTTAGTGAGCACAGCACCAAGAGACCGGCCTCCAGTCGGACAATCAGGGAAACTTGGAAACCCCCGTCCCTTCCCTCGGCTCTAGGGTATTTTTGGAAGTCAGCCTTCCTTTTTGCGCTTCTGATAAACAGACCCCGGTCGTCCCCGGAGCGGGAAAGGGATTTGACCCCATGCCCAACTGCTGTCCCGGGGGGGAGGTAGATGGGTCTCATCTCGGAGTCAGGTCCACCCAGTGGAGTGGATTCTCCCCCAGAGAAATATCTTTTAGCCCGCAGCTGTCAGTTCTGGCTTGCGTGTTGGGGATGGTGGGTGGTTTCATGTTCGGATGGCCTTGTATTACCCTACACCCTCCTGCCTCAAATTCTGATCCGTCCGAGACGACAAACCCAGTTTACACTAACGCGCTCGCACACTGCCCAAATAGGGATCCAATTCAATTTCTTGTCACTGCATGGCAATTCCAGGAATATAACTGAAAATTGAGCTTTGAAACGATACAGTTTTTGCCGTTGCAGTTGACCTGTGCTAAATGTTTCATAATATAATGCCAATCTGTGTATGAGTAACAGTTTAACGCAGCATTGTCCTACAATGTCTTGCAAGTGGTTTGTACACACAATTTTAATTTAATAAACTGTGTTTGTCTTCAGCTTGCTTGTGCTTCTTATCACTGTATGTGTATCTTATTTCCATTATTTTAAATTCATTACTCCTCAAAAATGATTTTTCATTTTTACAATGGTTCTATATTATTGGAAAATACATCCTAAAGTGGTCAGAGATGGAATAATAGTTCTACCTTGGGTCATCTGCATCAAAATAAAACATTGGGGACAAAGCACATTGAATACAATCATCAGCTGAAAAGTTAACAGATATTCTATATTAACAGATATTGGGTGACCTGCAATATACTGAAATTCCACTGTTTCTGCTGTTCCTGCCAACTTCCTCACATAAAAAGGACCAAACCTTCC